>NW_027033784.1:0-6811 GCF_034236695.1 Oncorhynchus nerka | reverse complement strand
GATGAGTTCACCGTCTTGGAACCCAGTAAACTGATAGATTGATGAGTTCTCAGTGCTTGTGAACCCAGTAAGCTGATAGATTGATGAGTTCTAGTCTTGGAACCCAATAAACTGATAGATTGATGAGTTCTAGTCTTGGAACCCAGTAAGCTGATAGATTGATGAGTTCTAGTCTTGGAACCCAGTAAACTGATAGATTGATGAGTTCGTCGTCTTGGAACCCAGTAAGCTGATAGATTGATGAGTTCTAGTCTTGGAACCCAGTAAGCTGATAGATTGATGAGTTCGATCTTAGAGCCCAGTAAGCTGATAGATTGATGAGTTCTAGTCTTGGAACCCAGTAAACTGATAGATTGATGAGTTCTCGTCTTGGAACCCAGTAAGCTGATAGATTGATGAGTTCTAGTCTTGGAACCCAGTAAACTGATAGATTGATGAGTTCTCGTCTTGGAACCCAGTAAACTGATAGATTGATGAGTTCTCGTCTTGGAACCCAGTAAGCTGATAGATTGATGAGTTCTAGTCTTGGAACCCAGTAAACTGATAGATTGATGAAGTTCTCGTCTTGGAACCCAGTAAGCTGATAGATTGATGAGTTCTCGTCTTGGAACCCAGTAAGCTGATAGATTGATGAGTTCTAGTCTTGGAACCCAGTAAGCTGATAGATTGATGAGTTCTAGTCTTGGAACCCAGTAAGCTGATAGATTGATGAGTTCTAGTCTTGGAACCCAGTAAGCTGATAGATTGATGAGTTCTCGTCTTGGAACCCAGTAAGCTGATAGATTGATGAGTTCTCGTCTTGGAACCCAGTAAGCTGATAGATTGATGAGTTCTCGTCTTGGAACCCAGTAAGCTGATAGATTGATGAGTTCTAGTCTTGGAACCCAGTAAGCTGATAGATTGATGAGTTCTAGTCTTAGAACCCAGTAAGCTGATAGATTGATGAGTTCTCGTCTTGGAACCCAGTAAGCTGATAGATTGATGAGTTCTCGTCTTGGAACCCAGTAAGCTGATAGATTGATGAGTTCTAGTCTTAGAACCCAGTAAGCTGATAGATTGATGAGTTCTAGTCTTGGAACCCAGTAAGCTGATAGATTGATGAGTTCTCGTCTTGGAACCCAGTAAGCTGATAGATTGATGAGTTCTAGTCTTAGAACCCAGTAAGCTGATAGATTGATGAGTTCTCGTCTTGGAACCCAGTAAGCTGATAGATTGATGAGTTCTCGTCTTGGAACCCAGTAAGCTGATAGATTGATGAGTTCTAGTCTTGGAACCCAGTAAGCTGATAGATTGATGAGTTCTCGTCTTGGAACCCAGTAAGCTGATAGATTGATGAGTTCTCGTCTTGGAACCCAGTAAGCTGATAGATTGATGAGTTCTAGTCTTAGAACCCAGTAAGCTGATAGATTGATGAGTTCTAGTCTTGGAACCCAGTAAGCTGATAGATTGATGAGTTCTCGTCTTGGAACCCAGTAAGCTGATAGATTGATGAGTTCTCGTCTTGGAACCCAGTAAGCTGATAGATTGATGAGTTCTCGTCTTGGAACCCAGTAAGCTGATAGATTGATGAGTTCTAGTCTTAGAACCCAGTAAGCTGATAGATTGATGAGTTCTCGTCTTGGAACCCAGTAAGCTGATAGATTGATGAGTTCTAGTCTTAGAACCCAGTAAGCTGATAGATTGATGAGTTCTCGTCTTGGAACCCAGTAAGCTGATAGATTGATGAGTTCTCGTCTTGGAACCCAGTAAGCTGATAGATTGATGAGTTCTAGTCTTGGAACCCAGTAAGCTGATAGATTGATGAGTTCTGCGTCTTGGAGACCCAGTAAGCTGATAGATTGATGAGTTCTCGTCTTGGAACCCAGTAGCTGATAGATTGATGAGTTCTCGTCTTGGAACCCAGTAAACTGATAGATTGATGAGTTCTCGTCTTGGAACCCAGTAAGCTGATAGATTGATGAGTTCTCGTCTTGGAACCCAGTAAGCTGATAGATTGATGAGTTCTAGTCTTAGAACCCAGTAAACTGATAGATTGATGAGTTCTAGTCTTAGAACCCAGTAAGCTGATAGATTGATGAGTTCTCGTCTTGGAACCCAGTAAGCTGATAGATTGATGAGTTCTCGTCTTGGAACCCAGTAAGCTGATAGATTGATGAGTTCTAGTCTTGGAACCCAGTAAGCTGATAGATAAGACTAGTACAGAGATGTCTTCCCAGCAGTGTAGAAACAACACAGTTATGTCCACACAGCCAAACAACGTCCTGTTTATCTAGCTAGCCTGTTGTGTTTACTAGTTGCCTTAGAAACACTCTGTTAGTTTGTTCACACGATGAGTCTGAGTTGAATCATCTTCCCCATCAATCAGATGAGTAGAAACTACGGGAAGCATGAGAGTGACGTTTGACAGATGTGGGACAACCTGCACAGTGATAATTATTGTGTAATTGGACCCTGATGAAGCCGTACCTAGCCCGGAGATCTCTAAGTCAAGCCAAGAGAGAGCCTGACCTACGTACAGAGCAGATACATGAAACAGGAAGTCATTCCTGGCCCCTGGCAGGGAGAATCCCATGCTGTTTATCACATCGCACTCATGGCTTAAAAGGCAGAACATGACGGCGTTCGTACGAACCATCACTGCTAGCTGAGCTGTCAGGGATAGATGGTTCTAGAACCAGCTGTGTGTTGTCAGGGATAGATGGTTCTAGAACCAGCTGTGTGTTGTCAGGGATAGATGGTTCTAGAACCAGCTGCGTGTTGTCAGGGATAGATGGTTCTAGAACCAGCTGTGTGTTGATCCTTCTCTGTGGCTCTAACAGATCAGATGTCTACCATCAACATGAGGACTACATGCACTGTACGTCCCCACCTATCCTGTCCCATAGACACATGCTGACATCTGGTCTGACGCAGGGTAATGTATAGATGAGGCCATATACACATCCTCATGAGAACGGTAATGTATAGACGAGGCCATATACACATCATCAAGAGAACGGTAATGTATAGATGAGGCCATACGTACATCATCAGTGTCTGGATCTATAGCTCAGTGTCTGGATCTATAGCTCAGTGTCTGGACCTATAGCTCAGTGTCTGGACCTATAGCTCAGTGTCTGGACCTATAGCTCAGTGTCTGGATCTATAGCTCAGTGTCTGGACCTATAGCTCAGTGTCTGGACCTATAGCTCAGTGTCTGGATCTATAGCTCAGTGTCTGGACCTATAGCTCAGTGTCTGGACCTATAGCTCAGTGTCTGGACCTATAGCTCAGTGTCTGGATCTATAGCTCAGTGTCTGGACCTATAGCTCAGTGTCTGGATCTATAGCTCAGTGTCTGGATCTATAGCTCAGTGTCTGGATCTATAGCTCAGTGTCTGGACCTATAGCTCAGTGTCTGGACCTATAGCTCAGTGTCTGGATCTATAGCTCAGTGTCTGGATCTATAGCTCAGTGTCTGGATCTATAGCTCAGTGTCTGGATCTATAGCTCAATGTCTGGATCTATGGCTCAGTGTCTGGATCTATAGCTCAGTGTCTGGATCTATAGCTCAGTGTCTGGATCTATAGCTCAGTGTCTGGATCTATAGCTCAGTGTCTGGACCTATAGCTCAGTGTCTGGATCTATAGCTCAGTGTCTGGATCTATAGCTCAGTGTCTGGATCTATAGCTCAGTGTCTGGATCTATAGCTCAGTGTCTGGATCTATAGCTCAGTGTCTGGATCTATAGCTCAGTGTCTGGATCTATAGCTCAGTGTCTGGATCTATAGCTCAGTGTCTGGATCTATAGCTCAGTGTCTGGACCTATAGCTCAGTGTCTGGATCTATAGCTCAGTGTCAACCTATAGCTCAGTGTCTGGACCTATAGCTCAGTGTCTGGATCTATAGCTCAGTGTCTGGATCTATAGCTCAGTGTCTGGATCTATAGCTCAGTGTCTGGACCTATAGCTCAGTGTCTGGATCTATAGCTCAGTGTCTGGACCTATAGCTCAGTGTCTGGACCTATAGCTCAGTGTCTGGACCTATAGCTCAGTGTCTGGATCTATAGCTCAGTGTCTGGATCTATAGCTCAGTGTCTGGATCTATAGCTCAGTGTCTGGACCTATAGCTCAGTGTCTGGATCTATAGCTCAGTGTCTGGATCTATAGCTCAGTGTCTGGATCTATAGCTCAGTGTCTGGATCTATAGCTCAGTGTCTGGATCTATAGCTCAGTGTCTGGATCTATAGCTCAGTGTCTGGATCTATAGCTCAGTGTCTGGATCTATAGCTCAGTGTCTGGATCTATAGCTCAGTGTCTGGATCTATAGCTCAGTGTCTGGATCTATAGCTCAGTGTCTGGACCTATAGCTCAGTGTCTGGATCTATAGCTCAGTGTCTGGATCTATAGCTCAGTGTCAACCTATAGCTCAGTGTCAACCTATAGCTCAGTGTCTGGATCTATAGCTCAGTGTCTGGATCTATAGCTCAGTGTCTGGACCTATAGCTCAGTGTCTGGATCTATAGCTCAGTGTCTGGACCTATAGCTCAGTGTCTGGATCTATAGCTCAGTGTCTGGATCTATAGCTCAGTGTCTGGATCTATAGCTCAGTGTCTGGATCTATAGCTCAGTGTCTGGATCTATAGCTCAGTGTCAACCTATAGCTCAGTGTCAACCTATAGCTCAGTGTCTGGACCTATAGCTCAGTGTCTGGACCTATAGCTCAGTGTCAACCTATAGCTCAGTGTCTGGATCTATAGCTCAGTGTCTAGACCTATAGCTCAGTGTCTGGATCTATAGCTCAGTGTCTAACCTATAGCTCAGTGTCTGGACCTATAGCTCAGTGTCTGGATCTATAGCTCAGTGTCTGGATCTATAGCTCAGTGTCTGGATCTATAGCTCAGTGTCTGGATCTATAGCTCAGTGTCTGGACCTATAGCTCAGTGTCTGGACCTATAGCTCAGTGTCTGGATCTATAGCTCAGTGTCTGGACCTATAGCTCAGTGTCTGGACCTATAGCTCAGTGTCTGGACCTATAGCTCAGTGTCTGGATCTATAGCTCAGTGTCTGGATCTATAGCTCAGTGTCTGGACCTATAGCTCAGTGTCTGGACCTATAGCTCAGTGTCTGGACCTATAGCTCAGTGTCTGGACCTATAGCTCAGTGTCTGGACCTATAGCTCAGTGTCTGGATCTATAGCTCAGTGTCTGGATCTATAGCTCAGTGTCTGGATCTATAGCTCAGTGTCTGGACCTATAGCTCAGTGTCTGGACCTATAGCTCAGTGTCTGGACCTATAGCTCAGTGTCAGACCTATAGCTCAGTGTCTGGACCTATAGCTCAGTGTCTGGACCTATAGCTCAGTGTCTGGATCTATAGCTCAGTGTCTGGACCTATAGCTCAGTGTCTGGACCTATAGCTCAGTGTCTGGACCTATAGCTCAGTGTCTGGACCTATAACTCAGTGTCTGGATCTATAGCTCAGTGTCTGGACCTATAGCTCAGTGTCAACCTATAGCTCAGTGTCAACCTATAGCTCAGTGTCTGGATCTATAGCTCAGTGTCTGGACCTATAGCTCAGTGTCTGGACCTATAGCTCAGTGTCTGGACCTATAGCTCAGTGTCTGGACCTATAGCTCAGTGTCTGGATCTATAGCTCAGTGTCTGGACCTATAGCTCAGTGTCTGGATCTATAGCTCAGTGTCTGGATCTATAGCTCAGTGTCTGGATCTATAGCTCAGTGTCAACCTATAGCTCAGTGTCTGGATCTATAGCTCAGTGTCAACCTATAGCTCAGTGTCTGGACCTATAGCTCAGTGTCTGGACCTATAGCTCAGTGTCTGGACCTATAGCTCAGTGTCTGGACCTATAACAGGAAGTCACTATGTGGTAGTCTGACCTATCTATCTGAAGATGAATGGACTAACAGGAAGTCACTATGTGGTAGTCTGACCTAGCTATCTGGAGATGAATGGGACTAACAGGAAGTCACTATGTGGTAGTCTGACCTAGCTATCTGGAGATGAATGGGACTAACAGGAAGTCACTATGTGGTAGTCTGACCTAGCTATCTGGAGATGAATGGACGAACAGGAAGTCACTATGTGGTAGTCTGACCTAGCTATCTGGAGATGAATGGGACTAACAGGAAGTCACTATGTGGTAGTCTGACCTAGCTATCTGGAGATGAATGGACTAACAGGAAGTCACTATGTGGTAGTCTGACCTAGCTATCTGGAGATGAATGGACTAACAGGAAGTCACTATGTGGTAGTCTGACCTAGCTATCTGGAGATTAATGGACTAACATGAAGTCACTATGTGGTAGTCTGACCTAGCTATCTGGAGATGAATGGGACTAACAGGAAGTCACTATGTGGTAGTCTGACCTAGCTATCTGGAGATGAATGGACTAACAGGAAGTCACTATGTGGTAGTCTGACCTAGCTATCTGGAGATGAATGGACTAACATGGAAGTCACTATGTGGTAGTCTGACCTAGCTATCTGGAGATGAATGGGACTAACAGGAAGTCACTATGTGGTAGTCTGACCTAGCTATCTGGAGATGAATGGACCAACAGGAAGTCACTATGTGGTAGTCTGACCTAGCTATCTGGGATGAATGGGACTAACAGGAAGTATAATGACAGGGTGATTATAGAGTCTCTGTTCTAATGACAGGGTGGTTATAGAGTCTCTGTTCTCCTAATGACAGGGTGGTTATAGAGTCTCTGTTCTCCTAATGACAGGGTGGTTATAGAGTCTCTGTTCTCCTAATGACATGGTGGTTATAGAGTCTCTGTTCTAATGACAAGGTGGTTATAGAGTCTGTTCT
>NW_027033783.1:0-6810 GCF_034236695.1 Oncorhynchus nerka | reverse complement strand
TATTTATTTTTATTTATTTCACCTTTATTTAACCAGGTAAGCAAGTTGAGAACAAGTTCTCATTTACAATTGCGACCTGGCCAAGATAAAGCAAAGCAGTTTGACACATACAACGACACAGAGTTACACATGGAGTAAAACAAACATACAGTCAATAATACAGTAAAAAAACAAGTCTATATACAATGTGAGCAAATTAGGTGAGAAGGGAGGTAAAGGCAAAAAGGCCATGGTGGCAAAGTAAATACAATATAGCAAGTAAAACACTGGAATGGTAGTTTTGCAATGGAAGAATGTGCAAAGTAGAAATAAAAATAATGGGGTGCAAAGGAGCAAAATAAATAAATAAATTAAATACAGTTGGGAAAGAGGTAGTTGTTTGGGCTAAATTATAGGTGGGCTATGTACAGGTGCAGTAATCTGTAAGATGCTCTGACAGTTGGTGCTTAAAGCTAGTGAGGGAGATAAGTGTTTCCAATTTAAGAGATTTTTGTAGTTCGTTCCAGTCATTGGCAGCAGAGAACTGGAAGGAGAGGCGGCCAAAGAAAGAATTGGTTTTGGGGGTGACTAGAGAGATATACCTGCTGGAGCGTGTGCTACAGGTGGGAGATGCTATGGTGACCAGCGAGCTGAGATAAGGGGGACTTTACCTAGCAGGGTCTTGTAGATGACATGGAGCCAGTGGGTTTGGCGACGAGTATGAAGCGAGGGCCAGCCAACGAGAGCGTACAGGTCGCAATGGTGGGTAGTATATGGGGCTTTGGTGACAAAACGGATTGCACTGTGATAGACTGCATCCAATTTGTTGAGTAGGGTATTGGAGGCTATTTTGTAAATGACATCGCCAAAGTCGAGGATTGGTAGGATGGTCAATTTTACAAGGGTATGTTTGGCAGCATGAGTGAAGGATGCTTTGTTGCGAAATAGGAAGCCAATTCTAGATTTAACTTTGGATTGGAGATGTTTGATATGGGTCTGGAAGGAGAGTTTACAGTCTAACCAGACACCTAAGTATTTGTAGTTGTCCACGTATTCTAAGTCAGAGCCGTCCAGAGTAGTGATGTTGGACAGGCGGGTAGGTGCAGGTAGCGATCGGTTGAAGAGCATGCATTTAGTTTTACTTGTATTTAAGAGCAATTGGAGGCCACGGAAGGAGAGTTGTATGGCATTGAAGCTTGCCTGAGGGTTGTTAACACAGTGTCCAAAGAAGGGCCGGAAGTATACAGAATGGTGTCGTCTGCGTAGAGGTGGATCAGAGACTCACCAGCAGCAAGAGCGACCTCATTGATGTATACAGAGAAGAGAGTCGGTCCAAGAATTGAACCCTGTGGCACCCCCATAGAGACTGCCAGAGGTCCGGACAGCAGACCCTCCGATTTGACACACTGAACTCTATCAGAGAAGTAGTTGGTGAACCAGGCGAGGCAATCATTTGAGAAACCAAGGCTGTCGAGTCTGCCGATGAGGATGTGGTGGTTGACAGAGTCGAAAGCCTTGGCCAGATCAATGAATACGGCTGCACAGTAATGTTTCTTATCGATGGCGGTTAAGATATCGCTTAGGACCTTGAGCGTGGCTGAGGTGCACCCATGACCAGCTCTGAAACCAGATTGCATAGCAGAGAAGGTATGGTGAGATTCGAAATGGTCGGTAATCTGTTTGTTGACTTGGCTTTCGAAGACCTTAGAAAGGCATGGTAGGATAGATATAGGTCTGTAGCAGTTTGGGTCAAGAGTGTCCCCCCCTTTGAAGAGGGGGATGACCGCAGCTGCTTTCCAATCTTTGGGAATCTCAGATGACACGAAAGAGAGGTTGAACAGGCTAGTAATAGGGGTGGCAACAATTTCGGCAGATAATTTTAGAAAGAAAGGGTCCAGATTGTCTAGCCCGGCTGATTTGTAGGGGTCCAGATTTTTCAGCTCTTTCAGAACTTCAGCTGAATGGATTGGGAGAAGGAGAAATGGGGAAGGCTTGGGCGAGTGCTGGGGGTGCAGTGCTGTTGACCGGCAGGAGTTGCCAGGTGAGCATGGCCAGCCGTAGAAAAAATGCTTATTGAAATTTTCAATTATGGTGGATTTATCAGTGGTGACAGTGTTTCCTCATCTTCAGTGCAGTGGGCAGCTGGGAGGAGGTGTTTCTTATTCTCCATGGACTTTACAGTGTCCCAGAACTTTAGAGTTAGTGTTGCAGGAAGCAAATTTCTGCTTGAAAGTTGAAGCCTTGGCTTTTCTAACTGCCCTGTGTATAATCGGTTTCTAAGCTTCCCTGAACAGCTGCATATCACGGGGCTGTTCGATGCTAATGCAGAACGCCATAGGATGTTTTTGTGTTGGTTAAGGGCAGTCAGGTCTGGGGAGAACCAAGGGCTATATCTGTTCCTGGTTCTAATTTTCTTGAATGGGGCATGTTTATTTAAGATTGTTAGAAGGCATTTTTAAAAATATCCAGGCATCCTCTACTGACGGGATGAGATCAATATCCTTCCAGGACACCCCGGCCAGGTCGATTAGAAAGGCCTGCTCGCGGAAGTGTTTCAGGGAGCGTTTTACAGTGATGAGTGGAGGTCGTTTGACCGCTGACCCATTACAGATGCAGGCAATGAGGCAGTGATGCTGAGATCTTGGCTGAAGACAGCAGAGGTGTATTTAGAGGGGAAGTTGGTTAGGATGATATCTATGAGGGTGCCCGTGTTTAAGGCTTTGGGGTGTACCTGGTAGGTTCATTGATAATTTGTGTGAGATTGAGGGCATCAAGTTTAGATTGTAGGATGGCTGGGGTGTTAAGCATGTTCCAGTTTAGGTCGCCTAGCAGCACGAGCTCTGAAGATAGATGGGGGCAATCAGTTCACACATATGGTGTCCAGAGCACAGCTGGGGGCAGAGAGGGTGGTCTATAGCAGGCGGCAACGGTGAGAGACTTGTTTTTAGAGAGGTGGATTTTTAAAAGTAGAAGTTCAAATTGTTTGGGTACAGACCTGGATAGTAGGACAGAACTCTGCAGGCTATCTTTGCAGTAGATTGCAAACCGCCCCTTTGGCAGTTCTATCTTGTCTGAAAATGTTGTAGCTTGGAATTAAAAATTTCGAATGGTGGTCTTCCTAAGCCAGGATTCAGACACAGCTAGAACATCCGGTTGGCAGAGTGCAAAGCAGTGAAAAGAACAAACTTAGGGAGGAAGACTTCTAATATTAACATGCATGTGAAACCAAGGCTATTACGGTTACAAGTCATCAAAAGAGACGCCTGGGGAATAAAGGGTGGAGGGCTAGGCACTGGGGCCTGGATTCACCTCTGCATCGCCAGGTGGAAGGAAGAAGAATAAGTGCGGCTAAACCAATAATTAATCTGAAAAACGTCTGGAACAGAGAGTAAAAGGAGGTTTCTGGGGCGATAAAATAGCATCAAGGTATAATGTACAGACAAAGGTATGGTAGGATGTGAATACAGTGGAGGTAAACCTAGGTATTGAGGATGAAGAGAGAGATATTGTCTCTAGAAACATCATTGAAACCAGGAGATGTCATTGCATGTGTGGGTGGTGGAACTAATAAGTTGGATAAGGTATAGTGAGCAGGACTAGGAGGCTCTACAGTGAAATAAGCCAATAAACACTAACCAGAACAGCAATGGACAAGACATATTGACATTAAGGAGAGAATGGCATCCTTAGTCGAAAGTGATCAAAAGGGTCCAGGGAGTGGAGAGGTTGGCTTGGGGGTCACGGCGATTTAGACAGCTAGCCAGGACATCGTGGTAGCAAGCTAGCATAGGATGGAGGTCTGTTGTTAGCCACCTCATGCCTGGCCAGTAGATTAGTGGAGTTCCGTGTTGTAGAGGGGATTAGTCCAAATCACACAGCAAAAATAAAACTTAATAGGCTATGGTGTAGTTATGCACCAGTAAGTGTAGAGGCTAACTGTCTGAGTCCCATTATCTTCATCCCTTTGCTGCTATCAAGCTCTGTCAGGTTGGCTGAGAAAGTGCCTACACAGCTATTCTCCAGGTGCCTCAGAGATGTTGTTGAAAGGTTAAGTCTAGTCTGTGGGCCACTCAAGGACATTCAGAGACTTGTCCCGAAGCCTCATGATGCGGCCTGTGCCTTGGGGTTGTTGTCATGTTCAGGTGACATTCACCCCAGTCTGAGGTCTGAGCACTCTGAAGCAGGTTTCATCCAGGATCTCTCAAATACTTCTTTCATCCTTTCCCTCATCCGACCCCAGTCTCCCAGTCCCTGCAGCTGCAAGACATCCCCTGAACATGATGTGGCCACACCATGCTTCACCGTATGGTGAAAAAACACCTAAATGTATGGGCTGCTGTAAAATGAATATTGCTGTTAGATTGGTTCAGTCACTATAGAGACAGACAGAGATGCTTTACTATGGGTGCAAGACTGGTATCATGATATCAAAATTATAGTTTTTTTAACCATGTTTTGAGGATATGCATTATTTGTTAAATTTGCTTTGTTCATAGACATTGCAGTAAAACAAACTAATTTAAGTTCTGATGCGTCGACAGTTGACCTGAGCTCATTTTATAAGTTATATCCTTGAAGAATTAATGGGAGCGATGTTATTAATATATACAACCACAAATCAATGTACTGTTGCTACTGCAGATTGCTCCTTAAACAAATATTATACCACTTATTTCAACCATTGCAAGATTGTGAAACTAGCTAATGTGTATGTAAAACATGATCAAAAATGGAGGAAAATACCTGCTCCTAACAAACCTACCTTTAATACTATCATCATCCTGCTCCCTAACCTACGCTTTAAATAGCTATAATCCTCTCGCTTAACCTACCTTTAAATAGCTATCATCACCTGCTCTCTAACATAACCACTACCTTTAAATAGCTATCATCACCTGCTCCTTACACATAACCTACCTTTAAATAGCTATCATCACCTGCTCTAACAGCCTACCTTTAAATAGCTATCATCACCTGCTCCTAACATAACCTGCCTTTAAATAGCTATCATCACCTGCTCTAACATAACCTACCTTTAAATAGCTATCATCACCTGCTCATACATAACCTACCTTTAAAATAGCTATCATCACTCTAACTCTAACAGCCTACCTTTAAGTAAGCTATCATCACCTGCTCCCTAACATAACCTACCTTTAAATAGCTATCATCACCTGCTCCTAACATAACCAACCTTTAAATAGCTATCATCACCTGCTCCTAACATAACCTACCTTTAAATAGCTATCATCACCTGCTCATAACATAACCTACCTTTAAATGGCTATCATCACCTGCCTAACATAACCTACCTTTAAATAGCTATCATCACCTGCTCTAACACCTTTACCTTTAAATAAGCTATCATCACTGCTCCTAACATAACCTACCTTTAAATAGCTATCATCACCTACTCTAACATAACCTACCTTTAAATAGCTATCATCACCTGCTCATACACCAACCTACCTTTAAATAGCTATCATCACCTGCTCTAACAATACCTTTAAAATAGCTATCATCACCTGCGCCCTAACAACCTACTTTAAATGGCTATCATCACCTGCTCCCTAACAACCTACCTTTAAAAATAGCTATCATCACCTGCTCCTAACAAACCTACCTTTAAATAGCTATCATCACCTGCTCTAACAACCTACCTTTAAAATAGCTATCATCACCTGCTCTAACATAAACCTGCCTTTAAATAGCTATCATCACCTGCTCTAACATAACCTACATCTTTAAATAAATGCTATCATCACCTGCTCCTAAACATAACCTACCTTTAAATAGCTATCATCACTGCTCATACATAACCTACCTTTAAGTAGCTATCATCACCTGCTCTAAGATAACCTACCTTTAAATAGCTATCATCACTGCTCATACATAACCTACCTTTAAATAGCTATCATCACCTGCTCCTAAGATAACCTACCTTTAAATAACTATCATCCACCTGCTCATACATAACCTACCTTTAAATAGCTATCATCACCTGCTCCTAAGATAACCTACCTTTAAATAGCTATCATCACCTGCTCTAACATAACCTACCTTTAAATAGCTATCATCACCTGCTCCTACATAACCTACCTTTAAATAGCTATCATCCTCTCTAACATAACCTACCTTTAAATAGCTATCATCACCTGCTCTAACATAACCTACCTTTAAATAGCTATCATCACTTGCTCTAACATAACCTACCTTTAAATAGAATATCATCACCTGCTCGCCATAACTACCTTTAAATAGCTAACACATCACCTGCTCTTGTGATACTACCTTTAAGAAATAGCTATCATCACTGCTCGCCACCAACCTACCTTTAAATAGCTATCATCACCTGCTCCTAACATAACCTACCTTTAAATAGCTATCATCACCTGCTCCTAACATAACCTACCTTTAAATAGCTATCATCACCTGCTCCTAACATAACCTACCTTTAAATAGCTATCATCACGCTGCCCCACCGCCTACGCTAAATAGCCATCATCACCTGCTCCTAACATAACCTACCTTTAAATAGCTATCATCACCTGCTCTAACATAACCTACCTTTAAATAGCTATCATCACCTGCCCTAACATAACCTACCTTTAAATAGCTATCATCACCTGCTCCTAACATAACCTACCTTTAAATAGATATCATCACCTGCTCCTTACATAACCTACCTTTAAATAGCTATCATCACCTGCTCCTAACATAACCTACCTTTAAATAGCTATCATCACCTGCTCCTCAAGCATAACCTACCTTTAAATAGCTATCATCACCTGCTCCATAACATAACCTACCTTAAACAGCTATCATCACCTG
>NW_027033782.1:0-6808 GCF_034236695.1 Oncorhynchus nerka | reverse complement strand
TGCTATATAGACTGGTGGGCTTCTAACCATCTAACTCTGCTATATAGACTGGTGGGCTTCTAACCATCTAGCTCTATATAGACTGGTGGGCTTCTAACCATCTAACTCTGCTATATAGACTGGTGGGCTTCTAACCATCTAACTGCTATATAGACTGGTGGTCTTCTAACTCCTGCTATATAGACTGGTGGTCTTCTAACCATCTAACTGCTATATAGACTGGTGGGCTTCTAACTCTGCTATATAGACTGGTGGTCTTCTAACCATCTAACTCTGCTATATAGACTGGTGGGCTTCTAACTCTGCTATATAGACTGGTGGTCTTCTAACCATCTAACTGCTATATAGACTGGTGGGCTTCTAACCATCTAACTCTGTTATATAGACTGGTGGGCTTCTAACTCTGTGATATAGACTGGTGGGCTTCTAACCATCTAACTCTGCTATATAGACTGGTGGGCTTCTAACCATCTAACTCTGCTATATAAACTGGTGACCTTCTAACCATATAACTCTGCTATATAGACTGGTGGTCTTCTAACTCTGCTATATATACTGGTGGGCTTCTAACCATCTAACTGCTATATAGACTGGTGGGCTTCTAACCATCTAACTCAGCTATATAGACTGGTGGGTTTCTAACCATCTAACTGCTATATAGACTGGTGGGCTTCTAACCATCTAACTCAGCTATATAGACTGGTGGGCTTCTAACCATCTAACTCTGCTATATAGACTGGTGGGCTTCTAACCTTCTAACTGCTATATAGACTGGTGGGCTTCTAACTCTGCTATATAGACTGGTGGTCTTCTAACCTTCTAACTGCTATATAGACTGGTGGTCTTCTAACCATCTAACTCTGCTATATAGACTGGTGGGTTTCTAACCATCTAACTGCTATATAGACTGGTGGGCTTCTAACCTTCTAAAAGCTATATAGACTGGTGGTATTCTAACCATCTAACTCTGCTATATAGACTGGTGGGCTTCTAACCATCTAACTCAGCTATATAGACTGGTGGGCTTCTAACCATCTAACTACTATATAGACTGGTGGGCTTCTAACCATCTAACTCAGCTATATAGACTGGTGGGCTTCTAACCATCTAACTACTATATAGACTGGTGGGCTTCTAACCATCTAACTCTGCTATATAGACTGGTGGGCTTCTAACCATCTAACTCTGATGTATAGACTGGTGGGCTTCTAACTCTGCTATATAGACTAGTGGTCTTCTAACCATCTAACTCTAATATATAGACTGGTGGGCTTCTAACTCTGCTATATAGACTGGTGGGCTTCTAACCATCTAACTCTGATGTATAGACTGGTGGGCTTCTAACTCTGCTATATAGACTAGTGGTCTTCTAACCATCTAACTCTGCTATATAGACTGGTGGGCTTCTAACTCTGCTATATAGACTGGTGGTCTTCTAACCATCTAACTGCTATATAGACTGGTGGTCTTCTAACTCTGTTATATAGACTGGTGGGCTTCTAACTCTGTTGTATAGACTGGTGGGCTTCTAACTCTGCTATATAGACTGGTGGGCTTCTAACCATCTAACTCTGATATATAGACTGGTGGTCTTCTAACTCTGCTATATAGACTGGTGGGCTTCTAACTCTGCTATATAGACTGGTGGTCTTCTAACCATCTAACTCTGCTATATAGACTGGTGGGCTTCTAACTCTGCTATATAGACTGGTGGTCTTCTAACCATCTAACTGCTATATAGACTGGTGGGCTTCTAACCATCTAACTCTGTTATATAGACTGGTGGGCTTCTAACTCTGTTATATAGACTGGTGGGCTTTTAACCATCTAACTCTGCTATATAGACTGGTGGGCTTCTAACCATCTAACTCTGCTATATAAACTGGTGACCTTCTAACCATCTAACTCTGCTATATTTGACTGGTGGGCTTCTAACTCTGCTATATAGACTGGTGGTCTTCTAACCATCTAACTGCTATATAGACTGGTGGGCTTCTAACCATCTAACTCTGTTATATAGACTGGTGGGCTTCTAACTCTGTGATATAGACTGGTGGGCTTCTAACCATCTAACTCTGCTATATAGACTGGTGGGCTTCTAACCATCTAACTCTGCTATATAGACTGGTGGGCTTCTAACTCTGCTATATAGACTGGTGGGCTTCTAACTCTGCTATATAGACTGGTGGGCTTCTAACTCTGCTATATAGACTGGTGGGCTTCTAACTCTGCTATATAGACTGGTGGGCTTCTAACTCTGTGATATAGACTGGTGGGCTTCTAACCATCTAACTCTGCTATATAGACTGGTGGCCTTCTAACTCTGCTATATAGACTGGTGGCCTTCTAACTCTGCTATATAGACTGGTGGGCTTCTAACCATCTAACTCTGCTATATAGACTGGTGGCCTTCTAACTCTGCTATATAGACTGGTGGCCTTCTAACATCTACTGCTATATAGACTGGTGGGCTTCTAACCTCTGCTATATAGACTGGTGGGCTTCTAACCATCTAACTCTGCTATATAGACTGGTGGCCTTCTAACTCTGCTATATAGACTGGTGGCCTTCTAACTCAACTGCTATATAGACTGGTGGGTCTTCTAACTCTGCTATATAGACTGGTGGGCTTCTAACTCTGCTATATAGACTGGTGGTCTTCTAACTCTGCTATATAGACTGGTGGTCTTCTAACCATCTAACTCTGCTATATAGACTGGTGGGCTTCTAACCATCTCTGCTATATAGACTGGTGGCTCTTCTAACTCTGCTATATAGACTGGTGGGCTTCTAACCATCTAACTCTGCTATATAGACTGGTGGGCTTCTAACTCTGCTATATAGACTGGTGGTCTTCTAACCATCTAACTCTGCTATATAGACTGGTGGGCTTCTAACTCTGCTATATAGACTGGTGGTCTTCTAACCATCTAACTCTGCTATATAGACTGGTGGGCTTCTAACTCTGCTTATATAGACTGGTGGTCTATCTAACTCTGCTATATAGACTGGTGGGCTTCTAACTCTGCTATATAGACTGGTGGTCTTCTAACCATCTAACTCTGCTATATAGACTGGTGGGCTTCTAACCATCTAACTCTGCTATATAGACTGGTGGGCTTCTAACCATCTAACTCTGCTATATAGACTGGTGGGCTTCTAACCATCTAACTCTGCTATATAAACTGGTGGCCTTCTAACCATATAACTCTGCTATATAGACTGGTGGTCTTCTAACTCTGCTATAGACTGGTGGGCTTCTAACCATCTAACTGCTATATAGACTGGTGGGCTTAACCATCTAACTCAGCTATATAGACTGGTGGGCTTCTAACCATCTAACTACTATATAGACTGGTGGGCTTCAACCATCTAACTCAGCTATATAGACTGGTGGGCTTCTAACCATCTAACTCTGCTATATAGACTGGTGGGCTTCTAACCTTCTAACTGCTATATAGACTGGTGGGGCTTCTAACTCTGTTATATAAACTGGTGGGCTTCTAACCTTCTAACTGCTATATAGACTGGTGGTCTTCAACCATCTAACTCTGTTATATAGACTGGATGGTTTCTAACTCTGTTATATAGACTGGTGGGCTTTTAACCATCTAAAAGCTATATAGACTGGTATTTCTAACCATCTAACTCTGCTATATAAACTGGTGACCTTCTAACCATCTAACTCTGCTATATAGACTGAGGGCTTCTAACCATCTAACTCTTGATGTATAGACTGTGGCTTCTAACTCTGCTATATAGACTAGTGGTCTTCTAACCATCTAACTCTAATATATAGACTGTATTTCTAACTCTGCTATATAGACTGGTGGGCTTCAACCATCTAACTCTGATGTATAGACTGGTGGGCTTTTCTAACTCTGCTATATAGACTAGTGGTCTTCTAACCATCTAATCCTGCCATATAGACTGGTGGGCTTCTAACTCTGCTATAAACTGGTGGTCTTCAACCATCTAACTGCTATATAGACTGGTGGTCTTCTAACTCTGTTATATAGACTGGTGGGCTTCTAACTCTGTTGTATAGACTGGTGGGCTTCTAACTCTGCTATATAGACTGCGGGCTTCTAACCATCTAACTCTGATATATAGACTCGGTGGTCTTCTAACTCTGCCATAGACTGGTAAGCTTCTAACTCTGCTATATAGACTGGTGGGCTTCTAACTCTGCTATATAGACTGGTGGTCTTCAACTCTGTTATATAAACTGGTGGGCTTCTAACTCTGCTATATAGACTGGTGGTCTTCTAACCATCTAACTCTGCTATATAGACTGGTGGGCTTCTAACTCTGCTATAGACTGGGTGGTCTTCAACCATCTAACTGCTATATAGACTGGTGGGCTTCTAACCATCTAACTCTGTTATATAGACTGGTGGGCTTCTAACTCTGTTATATAGACTGGTGGGCTTTTTAACCATCTAACTCTGCTATATAGACTGGGTGGGCTTCTAACCATCTAACTCTGGGCTTCTCCATCTAACTCCATCTAACTCTGCCATATAAACTGGCAACCATCTAACTGCTAACCATCTAACTCGTTATATAGACTGGTGGGCTTTTAAACCCTTGCTTATATAGACTGCGGGGCTTTAACCATCTAACTGCTATATAGACTGGTGGTCTTCTAACCATCTAACTCTGCTATATAAACTAACCATATAACTCTGCTATATAGACTGGTGGTCTTCTAACCATCTAACTCTGCTATATAGACTGGTGGCCTTCTAACTCTGTTATATAGACTGGTGGGCTTCTAACCATCTAACTCTGCTATATAGACTGGTGGGCTTCTAACCATCTAACTCTGCTATATAGACTGCGGCCTTCTAACTCTCTGCTATATAGACTGGTGGCCTTCTAACCGCTATATAGACTGGTGGGCTAACCATCTAACTCTGCTATATAGACTGGTGGCCTTTAACTCAACTCTGCTATATAGACTGCGGCCTTCTAACTCTGCTATATAGACTGGTGGGCTTCTAATTGACATATAGACTGGTGGGCTTCTATCCATCTAACTCTGCTATATAGACTGCGGCCTTTAACTCTGCTATATAGACTGCGGCCTTCTAACTCTGTTATATAGACTGATGGGTCTTC
Source organism: Oncorhynchus nerka (assembly GCF_034236695.1). Lineage (NCBI taxonomy): Eukaryota > Metazoa > Chordata > Actinopteri > Salmoniformes > Salmonidae > Oncorhynchus > Oncorhynchus nerka. Next base: position 1,684 of record NW_027033782.1, on the reverse strand, counting down.
TAACTCTGTTATGTAGACTGGTGGCCTCTCTAACTCTGTTATATAGACTGGTGGTCTTCTAACTCTGTTATATAGACCGGTGGCTTTCTAAATCTGTTATATAGACTGGTGGTCTTCTAAATCCATCTAACTCTGCTATATAGACTGGTGGGCTTCTAACCATCTAACTCTGCTATATAGACTGGTGGGCTTCTAACCATCTAAGCTATATAGACTGGTGGGCTTCTAACCATCTAACTCTGCCATATAGACTGGTGGTCTTCTAACCATCTAACTCTGCTATATAGACTGGTGGGCTTCTAACCATCTAACTCTGCTATATAGACTGGTGGGCTTCTAACCATCTAACTCTGATGTATAGACTGGTGGGCTTCTAACCATCTAACTCTACCATAACTTAGATCTATAGACTGGTGGGCTTCTAACTCTGCTATATAGACTGGTGGGCTTCTAACCTTCTAACTCTGCTATATAGACTGGTGGTCTTCTAACCATCTAACCTCTGCTATATAGACTGGTGGGCTTCTAACCATCTAACTGCTATATAGACTGGTGGTATTCTAACCATCTAACTCTGCTATATAGACTGGTGGGCTTCTAACCATCTAACTGCTGATATAGACTGGTGGGCTTCTAACTCTGCTATATAGACTGGTGGTCTTCTAACCATCTAACTCTGCTATATAGACTGGTGGGCTTCTAACTCTGCTATATAGACTGGTGGTCTTCTAACCATCTAACTGCTATATAGACTGGTGGTCTTCTAACTCTGTTATATAGACTGGTGGGCTTCTAACTCTGCTGTATAGACTGGTGGTGCTTCTAACCATCTAACTCTGCTATATAGACTGGTGGGCTTCTAACCATCTAACTCTGATATATAGACTGGTGGGCTTCTAACTCTGCTATATAGACTGGTGGGCTTCTAACCATCTAACTCTGCTATATAGACTGGTGGGCTTCTAACCATCTAACTCTGTTATATAGACTGGTGGGCTTCTAACTCTGTTATATAGACTGGTGGGCTTCTAACCATCTAACTCTGCTATATAGACTGGTGGGCTTCTAACCATCTAACTCGCTATATAGACTGGTGGGCTTCTAACCATCTAACTAACTGCTACTATAGACTGGTGGGCTTCTAACCATCTAACTGCTATATAGACTGGTGGGCTTCTAACCATCTAACTCTGCATATATAGACTGGTGGGCTTCTAACCATCTAACTGCTATATAGACTGGTGGGCTTCTAACCATCTAACTCTGCTATATAGACTGGTGGGCTTCTAACCATCTAACTCGCTATATAGACTGGTGGGCTTCTAACCATCTAACTGCTATATAGACTGGTGGGCTTCTAACTCTGCTATATAGACTGGTGGGCTTCTAACTCTGCTATATAGACTGGTGGGCTTCTAACCATCTAACTCTGCTATATAGACTGGTGGGCTTCTAACTACTCGCTATATAGACTGGTGGGCTTCTAACCTTCTGCCATATAGACTGGTGGCTTCTAACCATCTAACTCTGCTATATAGACTGGTGGGCTTCTAACCATCTAACTCTGCTATATAGACTGGTGGGCTTCTAACCTCTGCTATATAGACTGGTGGTCTTCTAACTCTGCTATATAGACTGGTGGGCTTCTAACTCTGTTATATAGACTGGTGGGCCTTCTAACTCT
>NW_027033781.1:0-6807 GCF_034236695.1 Oncorhynchus nerka | reverse complement strand
GTCTATAGATCATTATACATACTGCACTCACTGTCTATAGATCATTATACATACTGCACTCAGTGTCTATAGATCATTATACATACTGCACTCAGTGTCTATAGATCATTATACAGACTACACTTACTGTCTATAGATCATTATACATACTGCACTCACTGTCTATAGATCATTATACAGACTACACTTACTGTCTATAGATCATTATACATACTGCACTCAGTGTCTATAGATCATTATACAGACTACACTTACTGTCTATAGATCATTATACATACTGCACTCAGTGTCTATAGATCATTATACAGACTGCACTCACTGTCTATAGATCATTATACATACTGCACTCACTGTCTATAGATCATTATACATACTGCACTCAGTGTCTATAGATCATTATACATACTGCACTCACTGTCTATAGATCATTATACACTGCACCATGTCTATAGATCATATCAGACTACACTACTGTCTATAGATCATTATACATACTGCACTCAGTGTCTATAGATCATTATACATACTGCACTCAGTGTCTATAGATCATTATACATACTGCACTCAGTGTCTATAGATCATTATACATACTGCACTCACTGTCTATAGATCATTATACATACTGCACTCAGTGTCTATAGATCATTATACAGACTGCACTCACTGTCTATAGATCATTATACATACTGCACTCAGTGTCTATAGATCATTATACATACTGCACTCAGTGTCTATAGATCATTATACAGACTGCACTCACTGTCTATAGATCATTATACAGACTGCACTCACTGTCTATAGATCATTATACATACTGCACTCAGTGTCAATAGATCATTATACATACTGCACTCACTGTCTATAGATCATTATACAGACTACACTTACTGTCTATAGATCATTATATACAGCACTCACTGTCTATAGATCATTATACAGACTGCACTCACTGTCTATAGATCATTATACAGACTGCACTCACTGTCTATAGATCATTATACATACTGCACTCAGTGTCTATAGATCATTATACAGACTGCACTCACTGTCTATAGATCATTATACATACTGCACTCAGTGTCTATAGATCATTATACATACTGCACTCAGTGTCTATAGATCATTATACAGACTGCACTCAGTGTCTATAGATCATTATACAGACTACACTTACTGTCTATAGATCATTATACATACTGCACTCAGTGTCTATAGATCATTATACAGACTGCACTTACTGTCTATAGATCATTATACATACTGCACTCAGTGTCTATAGATCATTATACATACTGCACTCAGTGTCTATAGATCATTATACATACTGCACTCAGTGTCTATAGATCATTATACAGACTACACTTACTGTCTATAGATCATTATACATACTGCACTCACTGTCTATAGATCATTATACAGACTACACTTACTGTCTATAGATCATTATACATACTGCACTCAGTGTCTATAGATCATTATACAGACTACACTTACTGTCTATAGATCATTATACATACTGCACTCAGTGTCTATAGATCATTATACAGACTACACTTACTGTCTATAGATCATTATACATACTGCACTCACTGTCTATAGATCATTATACAGACTACACTCACTGTCTATAGATCATTATACATACTGCACTCACTGTCTATAGATCATTATACAGACTGCACTCACTGTCTATAGATCATTATACATACTGCACTATTGCAAATTACTGTCTATAGATCATTATACAGACTGCACCTACTCGTCTATAGATCATTATACATTGCACTCAGTGTCTATAGATCATTAACAGACTGCACTCAGTGTCTATAGATCATTATACAGACTACACTCACTGTCTATAGATCATTATACATACTGCACTCAGTGTCTATAGATCATTATACAGACTGCACTCAGTGTCTATAGATCATTATACATACTGCACTTACTGTCTATAGATCATTATACATACTGCACTACTGTCTAGATCATTATACATACTGCACTCAGTGTCTATAGATCTATTATACAGACTGCACTCACTGTCTATAGATCATTATACATACTTACTCAGTGTCTATAGATCATTATACAGACTGACTCAGTGTCTATAGATCATTATACATACTGCACTCACTGTCTATAGATCATTATACAGACTACACTTACTGTCTATAGATCATTATACATACTGCACTCACTGTCTATAGATCATTATACATACTGCACTCAGTGTCTATAGATCATTATACAGACTGCACTCACTGTCTATAGATCATTATACATACTGCACTCAGTGTCTATAGATCATTATACATACTGCACTCAGTGTCTATAGATCATTATACATACTGCACTCAGTGTCTATAGATCATTATACATACTGCACTCAGTGTCTATAGATCATTATACAGACTGCACTCAGTGTCTATAGATCATTATACAGACTACACTCACTGTCTATAGATCATTATACAGACTACACTTACTGTCTATAGATCATTATACAGACTACACTTACTGTCTATAGATCATTATACAGACTACACTTACTGTCTATAGATCATTATACATACTGCACTCACTGTCTATAGATCATTATACATACTGCACTCAGTGTCTATAGATCATTATACAGACTGCACTCACTGTCTATAGATCATTATACATACTGCACTCACTGTCTATAGATCATTATACAGACTGCACTCACTGTCTATAGATCATTATACATACTGCACTCAGTGTCTATAGATCATTATACAGACTGCACTCACTGTCTATAGATCATTATACATACTGCACTCAGTGTCTATAGATCATTATACAGACTGCACTCAGTGTCTATAGATCATTATACAGACTACACTTACTGTCTATAGATCATTATACATACTGCACTCACTGTCTATAGATCATTATACATACTGCACTCAGTGTCTATAGATCATTATACAGACTGCACTCACTGTCTATAGATCATTATACATACTGCACTCAGTGTCTATAGATCATTATACAGACTGCACTCAGTGTCTATAGATCATTATACAGACTACACTTACTGTCTATAGATCATTATACATACTGCACTCACTGTCTATAAATCATTATACATACTGCACTCAGTGTCAATAGATCATTATACATACTGCACTCACTGTCTATAGATCATTATACAGACTACACTTACTGTCTATAGATCATTATATACAGCACTCACTGTCTATAGATCATTATACAGACTGCACTCACTGTCTATAGATCATTATACATACTGCACTCAGTGTCTATAGATCATTATACAGACTGCACTCAGTGTCTATAGATCATTATACAGACTGCACTCAGTGTCTATAGATCATTATACATACTGCACTCAGTGTCTATAGATCATTATACATACTGCACTCAGTGTCTATAGATCATTATACAGACTACACTTACTGTCTATAGATCATTATACATACTGCACTCACTGTCTATAGATCATTATACATACTGCACTCAGTGTCTATAGATCATTATACATACTGCACTCACTGTCTATAGATCATTATACAGACTGCACTTACTGTCTATAGATCATTATACATACTGCACTCACTGTCTATAGATCATTATACATACTGCACTCAGTGCTCCATAGATCATTATACATACTGCACTAGTGTCTATAGATCATTATACATACCATTGTCTATAGATCATTATACATACTAAACTGTCTATAGATCATTATACATACTGCACTCAGTGTCTATAGATCATTATACATACTGCACTCAGTGTCTATAGATCATTATACAGACTGCACTTACTGTCTATAGATCATTATACATACTGCACTCAGTATCTATAGATCATTATACATACTGCACTCAGTGTCTATAGATCATTATACAGACTGCACATTATACATACTGCACTGTCTATAGATCATTATACAGACTGCACTTACTGTCTATAGATCATTATACATACTGCACTCACTGTCTATAGATCATTATACATACTGCACTACTGCACTTATACATACACTCACTGTCTATAGATCATTATACAGACTACACTTTACTGTCTATAGATCATTATATACAGCACTCAGTGTCTATAGATCATTATACAGACTGCACTCACTGTCTATAGATCATTATACATACTGCACTCAGTGTCTATAGATCATTATACAGACTACACTTACTGTCTATAGATCATTATACATACATTATACTCAGTGTCTATAGATCATTATACATACTGACTATAGATCAGTGTCTATAGATCATTATACATACTGCACTCACTGTCTATAGATCATTATACATACTGCACTCAGTGTCTATAGATCATTATACATACTGCACTCAGTGTCTATAGATCATTATACATACTGCACTCAGTGTCTATAGATCATTATACAGACTACACTTACTGTCTATAGATCATTATACATACTGCACTCACTGTCTATAGATCATTATACATACTGCACCTATGTCTATAGATCATTATATATACTGCACTCAGTGTCTATAGATCATTATACAGACTGCACTTAGTGTCTATAGATCATTATACATACTCCACTTGTCTATAGATCATTATACAGACTGCACTAGTGTCTATAGATCATTATACATACTACACTTACTGTCTATAGATCATTATACATACTGCACTCACTGTCTATAGATCATTATACAGACTGCACTTACTGTCTATAGATCATTATACATACTGCACTCAGTGTCTATAGATCATTATACATACTGCACTCAGTGTCTATAGATCATTATACAGACTACATACTGTCATAGATCATTATACATACTGCACTGTCTATAGATCATTATACATACTGCACTCAGTGTCATTATACAGAGCACTCACTGTCTATAGATCATTACACATACTGCACTCAGTGTCTATAGATCATTATACAGACTACAATTACTGTCTATAGATCATTATACAGACTGCACTCAGTGTCTCATAGATCATTATACATACTGCAGTCAGTGTCTATAGATCATTATACATACTGCACTCACTGTCTATAGATCATTATACATACTGACTATAATTTACTGTCTATAGATCATTATACAGACTGCACTCAGTATCTATAGATCATTATACATACTGTACTCACTGTCTATAGATCATTATACAGACTACACTTCACTGTCTATAGATCATTATACATACAGCACTCACTGCTGATCTTATACAGACTGCACTCACTGTCTATCATTATACATACTGCACTCAGTGTCTATAGATCATTATACATACTGCACTCAGTGTCTATAGATCATTATACATACTGCACTCACTGTCTATATATCATTATACAGACTACACTTACTGTCTATAGATCATTATACATACTGCACTCACTGTCTATAGATCATTATACATACTGCACTCAGTGTCTATAGATCATTATACATACTGCACTCAGTGTCTATAGATCATTATACATACTGCACTTCAGTTCATAGATCATTATACATACTGCACCAGTGTCTATAGATCATTATACATACTGCACTCACTGTCTATAGATCATTATACATACTGCACTCAGTGTCTATAGATCATTATACATACTGCACTCAGTGTCTATAGATCATTATACATACTGGCATCAGTGTCTATAGATCATTATACAGACTACACTTACTGTCTATAGATCATTATACATACTGCACTCAGTGTCTATAGATCATTACACATACTGCACTCAGTGTCTATAGATCATTATACAGACTGCACTTCAGTGTTCATAGACTATACGTGACTGCACTCAGTGTCTATAGATCATTATACAGACTGCACTCAGTGTCTATAGATCATTATACAGACTACACTTACTGTCTATAGATCATTATACATACTGCACTCACTGTCTATAGATCATTATACATACTGCACTCAGTGTCTATAGATCATTATACAGACTGCACTCACTGTCTATAGATCATTATACATACTGCACTCACTGTCTATAAATCATTATACATACTGCACTCAGTGTCAATAGATCATTATACATACTGTACTCACTGTCTATAGATCATTATACAGACTGCACTCACTGTCTATAGATCATTATACAGACTGCACTCACTGTCTATAGATCATTATACATACTGCACTCAGTGTCTATAGATCATTATACATACTGCACTCAGTGTCTATAGATCATTATACAGACTGCACTCAGTGTCTATAGATCATTATACAGACTACACTTACTGTCTATAGATCATTATACATACTGCACTCACTGTCTATAGATCATTATACATACTGCACTCAGTGTCTATAGATCATTATACATACTGCACTCAGTGTCTATAGATCATTATACATACTGCACTCAGTGTCTATAGATCATTATACATACTGCACTCAGTGTCTATAGATCATTATACATACTGCACTCACTGTCTATAGATCATTATACATACTGCACTCAGTGTCTATAGATCATTATACATACTGCACTCAGTGTCTATAGATCATTATACATACTGCACTCAGTGTCTATAGATCATTATACATACTGCACTCAGTGTCTATAGATCATTATACATACTGCACTCAGTGTCTATAGATCATTATACAGACTGCACTCAGTGTCTATAGATCATTATACAGACTACACTTACTGTCTATAGATCATTATACATACTGCACTCACTGTCTATAGATCATTATACAGACTACACTTACTGTCTATAGATCATTATACATACTGCACTCACTGTCTATAGATCATTATACATACTGCACTCA
>NW_027033780.1:0-6806 GCF_034236695.1 Oncorhynchus nerka | reverse complement strand
TTACATTAGTACCCCAGGTCATCTTAGGTTTCATTACATACAGTCGAGAAGAACTACTGAATATAAGATCAGCGCCAACTCACCATCAGTACGACCAAGAATATGTTTTCTGCGACGCGGATCCGGTGTTCTGCCTTACAAACAGGACAACGGAATGGATCGCATGCAGCGACCCAAGGAAACGACTCCGAAAAGAGGGAAACGAGGCGGTGTTCTGGTCAGACTCGAAAAAGGGCACATCGCGCACCACTCCCCAGCATTCTTCTTGCCAATGTCCAGTCTCTTGACAACAAGGTTGACGAAATCCGAGCAAGGGTAGCATTCCAGAGGGACATCAGAGACTGCAACGTTCTCTGCTTCACAGAAACATGGCTTACTGGGAAGACGCTATCCGACAGCGGTGCAGCCAACGGGTTTCTCCACGCATCGCGCCGACAGAAACAAACATCTTTCTGGTAAGAAGAGTGGCGGGGGCGTATGCCTCATGACTAACGAGACATGGTGTGATGAAGGAAACATGTTGTGAACTCAAATCCTTCGTTCACCTGACTAGAATTTCTTTCATAAATCAAATGCAGGACCGATTATTCTTCTAAGAGAATTCTCTCATCAGTACCAGCCGAGATATAAATTTCCCGCCGTTATTTACATCAAGGGTTTCCGAATCAGTTTCCCGATGAACTTTTGAAAACTAAGAAAACCATTATCCTGAGGCTAGATCTATTGTAGCTGGGGATTTTAAATGTGCCAATCTGAAAACAAGACTCCCTAAATTTTACCAGCATATCGATTGCGCAAACCAGGGGTGGTAAAACCTTGATCATTGTTACTCTAACTTCCGCGACGCATACAAGGGGCCCTGCCCCGCCCCCTTCGGAAAAGCGTACGACTCCATTTGCTGATCCCTGCCTACAGGCAGAAACTAAAACAGAGGCTCCCACGCTGAGGTCTGTCCAACGCTGGTCAGACCAAGCTGACTCCACACTCAAGACTGCTTCCATCACGTGGACTGGGACATGTTTCGTATTGCGTCAGATGGAAATATTGACAGCTCACGCTGATTCGTGTGCGAGTTCATTAGAGACGTGCGTCGAAGATGTAGTTCCCCATAGCAACGACCAAAAACATTCCCCAAACCAAGAAACCGTGGATTGATGGCAGCATTCGCGTGAAACTGAAAGCGCGAACCACTGCTTTTAATCAGGGCAAGGTGTCTGGTAATATCCCGAATATAAACAATACAGCTATTCCCTCCGCAAGGCTATTAAACAAGCTAAGCGTCAGTACAGAGACAAAGTGGAATCTGTTAATGGCTCAGACACAAGAGGCATGTGGCAGGGTCTACAGTCAATCACGGACTACAAAGAAGAAACCCAGCCCAGTCGCGGACCAGGATGTCTTGCTCCCAGGCAGACTAAATAACTTTTTGCCGCTTTGAGGACAATACGAGTGCCACTGACACGGCCTGCAACGAAGCATGCGGTCTCTCCTTCACTGCGGCCGAGGTGAGTAAGACATTTAAACGTGTTAACCCTCGCAAGGCTGCAGGCCCAGACGGCATCCCCAGCCGCGCCCTCAGAGCATGCGCAGACCAGCTGGCCGGTGTGTTTACGGACATATTCAATCAATCCCTATACCAGTCTGCTGTTCCCACATGCTTCAAGAGGGCCACCATTGTTCCTGTTCCCAAGAAAGCTAAGGTAACTGAGCTAAACGACTACCGCCCTGTAGCACTCACTTCCGTCATCATGAAGTGCTTTGAGAGACTAGTCAAGGACCATATCACCTCCACCCTACCTGACACCCTAGACCCACTCCAATTTGCTTACCGCCCAAATAGGTCCACAGACGATGCAATCTCAACCACACTGCACACTGCCCTAACCCACCTGGACAAGAGGAATACCTATGTGAGAATGCTGTTCATCGACTACAGCTCGGCATTCAACACCATAGTACCCTCCAAGCTCGCCATCAAGCTCGAGACCCTGGGTCTCGACCCCGCCCTGTGCAACTGGGTACTGGACTTCCTGACGGGCCGCCCCCAGGTGGTGAGGGTAGGCAACAACATCTCCTCCCCGCTGATCCTCAACACGGGGGCCCCACAAGGGTGCGTTCTGAGCCCTCTCCTGTACTCCCTGTTCACCCATGACTGCGTGGCCATGCACGCCTCCAACTCAATCATCAAGTTTGCGGACGACACAACAGTGGTAGGCTTGATTACCAACAACGACGAGACGGCCTACAGGGAGGAGGTGAGGGCCCTCGGAGTGTGGTGTCAGGAAAATAACCTCACACTCAACGTCAACAAAACTAGATGATGATTGTGGACTTCAGGAAACAGCAGAGGGAACACCCCCCTATCCACATTGATGGATCAGTAGTGGAGAGGGTAGCAAGTTTTAAGTTCCTCGGCATACACATCACAGACAAACTGAATTGGTCCACTCACACTGACAGCGTCGTGAAGAAGCGCAGCAGCGCCTCTTCAACCTCAGGAGGCTGAAGAAATTCGGCTTGTCACCAAAAGCACTCACAAACTTCTACAGATGCACAATCGAGAGCATCCTGGCGGGCTGTATCACCGCCTGGTACGGCAACTGCTCCGCCCTCAACCGTAAGGCTCTCCAGAGGGTAGTGAGGTCTGCACAACGCATCACCGGGGCAAACTACCTGCCCTCCAGGACACCTACACCACCCGATGTTACAGGAAGGCCATAAAGATCATCAAGGACATCAACCACCCGAACCACTGCCTGTTCACCCCGCTATCATCCAGAAGGCGAGGTCAGTACAGGTGCATCAAAGCTGGGACGGAGAGACTGAAAAACAGCTTCTATCTCAAGGCCATCAGACTGTTAAACAGCCACCACTAACATTGAGTGGCTGCTGCCAACACACTGTCATTGACACTGACCCAACTCCAGCCACTTTAATAATGGGAATTGATGGGAAATGATGTAAATATATCACTAGCCACTTTAAACAATGCTACCTTATATAATGTTACTTACCCTACATTATTCATCTCATATGCATATGTATATACTGTACTCTAGATCATCGACTGCATCCTTATGTCACTAGCCACTTTAACTATGCCACTTTGTTTACTTTGTCTACATACTCATCTCATATGTATATACTGTACTCGATACCATCTACTGTATGCTGCTCTGTACCATCACTCATTCATATATCCTTATGTACATATTCCTTATCCCCTTACACTGTGTATAAGACAGTAGTTTTGGAATTGTTAGTTAGATTACTTGTTGGTTATCACTGCATTGTCGGAACTAGAAGCACAAGGATTTCGCTACACTCGCATTAACATCTGCTAACCATGTGTATGTGACAAATAAAATTTGATTTGATTTGATTTAATGAGGACCGCCACAGGAAAGGAAGACCCAGAGTTACCTCTGCTGCAGAGGATAAGTTCATTAGAGCTACCAGCCTCAGAAATTGCAGCCCAAATACATGCCTCAGGCAGTGTGCCCCTCAGTGACGCATTGGGCAGACCGCACCACTTTCTGCAGAGCCCCGCCATTGTGGTTGGTGAAGTTGCCGAAGTTGCCGTACCAGGCGGTGATATAGCTAGACAGGATGCTCTCAATTGTGCATCTGTAAAAGTTTCTGAGGGTCTTAGGGGCAAAGCCACATGTCTTCAGACACCTGAGGTTGAAGAGGCACTGTTGCGCCTTCTTCACCACATTGTCTCTGTGGGTGGACCATTTCTGATCGTCAGTGATGTGGGCACTGAGGAACCTAAAGCTTTCCACTTTCTCCACTGCGGTCCCATCGATGTGGATACGGGGCATGCTCCTCTGCTGTTTCCTGAAGTCCTTGAGCAGCTCCTTAGTTTTGGTGACGTTGAGGCAGAGGTTATTTTTCCTGGCACCACTCCGTCAGGGCCCTCACCTCCTCCCTGTTCTCATCGTTGTTGGTAATCAGGTGTAGACTACTGTTGTGATGCTTGCAAACCTGATGATTGAGTTGGAGGCATGCGTGAGCCATGCAGTCATCGGTGAACAGAGGTACTGGAGGGGCTCAGAAGCGCACCCTTGTGGGGCCCCTGTGTTGAAGATCAGCGAAGTGGAGCTGTTGTTTCCTACCTTCACCACATGGGGCGGCCCATTGTGAAGTCCAGGACCCAGTTGCACAGATCGGGGCTCAGACTCAAGGCCCCGAGAATAATGATGAGCTTGGAGGGCACCAATGGTGTTGAAGGCTGAGCTATAGTCAATCCAAAACATTTTTTACATAGGTATTCCTCTTATCCAGATGGATTGCATTGTCTGTGGACCAATTGGGCGGTAAGAAAATTGGAGCGGGTCTAGGTGTCAGGTAGGTAGAGGTGATATGATCCTTAACTAGCATCTCAAAGCACTTCATGATGACAGAAGATAGGGCTGCAGGGTGATAGTCAATTAGTTCAAGTTACTTTCGCTTTCTGGGTACAGGAACAATGGTGGATCATATTGAAGCAGGTGTGGGACAGCGGACTGGGATAGGGAGAGATTGAATGTCCGTAATACCCAGATAGCTGATCTGCGCATGCTCTGAGGACGCATCTAGGGATGCCAGTCTGGGCTAGCAGCTTGAGTAGGGTTAACACGCTCTAATGTCCTATGAGATCCCACAGTCCTTGGGAGTGTCGATGGCACTGTGTTATCCTCAAAGCGAGCGAACAAGGTGTTTAGTGTGTCCTGGAGCAAGATGTCTTTCAACATGACTGGTTTTCACTGTAATTGTCTGTAGACCCATGCCACATACGTCTTGTGTCTGAGCCATTTATTTGCACCTACTTTGTCTCTGATATGCTTTGCCTGTTTGATTGCCTGTGGAGGGAAGAACTACACTGTTTGTATCTCACTCCATATTCCCAGTCACCTGCCATGGATAAATGTGGTAATTCGCACTCTCAGTTTGAGCGAGTTGTTGCCATCTGTCCACGGTTTCTGGTTTGGGTAGTTTTAATAAGTCACAGTGGAAGAACATCACCTATACACTTCCTGATGAACTCAGTCACCGTGTCCATGTATACAGTCAATGTTATTCTCGTAGTCTACCCTGGAACGTATCACATCCACACTGACCAAAACAACCTTGAAGCATAGATTATGATTAGTCAGACCAGCATTGGAATATGCGCCTATAGCACGGTACTTCCTGTTTGAGCTTCTGGTTATAGGAAGGAAGGAGCAAATGGAGTCGTGATCTGATTTGCCGAGGGAAGGCGGGGGAGGGCCTGTAGGAATCTTGAAAGGAGAGTAGCAGTGGTCTATTGAATCTCCAGATCGAGGCGTAAGTCAATTTGTTGGTAGAGCTCGGGACAGTTTTCCTCAAAGTTGCTGTTAAATCTCCAGCTACAATAAATGTGCCTCATCATGCTATGGTTTCCAGATTGCACAAATCCCAGTGTAGTTCCTTGAGGGCCGTCGATGGTATCAGGCTTGAGGGGGAATACACACGGCTATGACTATAAATCGAAGATATTCATATGTGTAATATGGTCTGCATTTGATTGTGAGATATCTCTAAGTTGAGGAACAATAGGACTTGAGGTTCTGTGTGCAATATCTAATCACCACTACATAGAGTGGATTAATCATGAAAACATACACCACATACCCCACACTCCTTCCGGGAGAGATATTGTATTTCTGTTTGACAATGAACTGGACATATCCAGCTGGCTATATGGACTTAGGGTTAATATGTTCAGAGAGAGTTCCATGATCTCCATTGAGGCATGTTACAGTTCCTGATGTCTCTCTGGAAGGAGGCCCCTCACCCTGGAGCTTGTCTGCACTGATGTCCATAGGCCGAGACACTGCGAGTAACACTTTCGGAGAGTTGGTGGATGGAAGTGGTGGATTTGTTGTGCATGCCTCCTGAGCTGGGGCCAGAAGTCACACTTGAATATCTCCTCCTTGGCATGTGTCTTGGAGCAGCCTCTGGGATGGTCTCTACTGCCCTGGGGGGTGCCAGTCAAGGGATCCAATTTGGGAAAGTGGCCATTCCTGGTGGTAATGCTGGTGAGCTACCACTCCTCTGATGGTTGCATAGAAGTTATCGCAGCTGCAGAGTGATAACACAAAAAACGTTCCTGAGCAACTTACTACTAGCCATCTCTATACAGCAGTAAATACTAAGAAGTTTCTTGAGGAGTTAGATGCAGACTGCCAAGGCCTATGTCGGCACCATCTGGCCTGCACGGAGGGACGATTCACCTGAGTCTGCCTTGTTTAAATGTAAACACACTGCAATTGGGTTCCACCTTGGGACACAGTTGTTGTCGGAGATGGGCTGAGGTCTTTCCAGAGAGTGCTCGAATGAGATGCTTGGTGAGGCTGGAGTCATTTTCTCCCCAGGGGCCGGGCTGCAGTGAAGGCTGACCTCCTGTGGCTGGCAAGACATGCAAGCAGGCAACTCCACACACCAGAGAAGAGCTGCTGTCATCCTTCATGAATGTATCTCCAAGAGTGTCGAAAACAAAGACGTCTCTGCCACTTCAGCAGCATATTAAATCATGAGTCCCAAATTGACCTGATGGTGGTGGATGTCTGGGGGCTTCAACCCACGAGATCAAACCTGGATCAGAGTGGACTGACTCTGTAAACCTGACTTTGATCAACCTGACTCTGGGATAAACCTGACTTAGCTTCTGTGTGTGGGGGGCCATCTATCTAACTATCTGTTGATCTCATCCTCCTCAGCGGGTGGCATCCCAGAGTCCGCCGAAGTTAACTAATTACAGAACCCTTCAGGGTAACTAATTGCAGAACCATTCCGTTAAC
>NW_027033779.1:0-6805 GCF_034236695.1 Oncorhynchus nerka | reverse complement strand
GCTGAGGCAGGGCTGTGTGGGATGAGATGGGGCTGAGGCAGGGCTGTGTAGGCTGAGAGGGGGCTGAAGGCAGGGCTGTGTGGGATGAGAGGGGGCTGAGGCAGGGCCGTGTGGGCTGAGAGGGGCTGTCTTTGTATTGTCTGATTAGATCCCTGTAGAAGAAAGGAAACTCTTCTGGTATGATGTGGCTGCGGTAACAGAACAGGGAGTTTCAATGGTAATAATTTGAATTGATAAAAGAAACAATGGCGTAGTACGTAGAGGGCGTTAAACAGAGAGAGGACCTGTTCCCAGGCAATCCTTATACTGTTCTGTTACCCTCTGTCTCTATAGGCAACCTGTATACTGCTGGTTAGATACTGTTCTGTTACCCTCTCTGTCTCTATAGGCAACCCTTATACTGTTCTGTTACCCTCTGTCTCTATAGGCAACCCTTATACTGTTCTGTTACCCTCTGTCTCTATAGGCAACCCTTATACTGTTCTGTTACCCTCTCTGTCTCTATAGGCAACCCTTATACTGCTGGTTAGATACTGTTCTGTTACCCTCTCTGTCTCTATAGGCAACCCTTATACTGTTCTGTTACCCTCTGTCTCTATAGGCAACCCTTATACTGTTCTGTTACCCTCTGTCTCTATAGGCAACCCTTATACTGTTCTGTTACCCTCTCTGTCTCTATAGGCAACCCTTATACTGTTCTGTTACCCTCTGTCTCTATAGGCAACCCTTATACTGTTCTGTTACCCTCTCTGTCTCTATAGGCAACCCTTATACTGTTCTGTTACCCTCTGTCTCTATAGGCAACCCTTATACTGTTCTGTTACCCTCTGTCTCTATAGGCAACCCTTATACTGTTCTGTTACCCTCTGTCTCTATAGGCAACCCTTCTACTGCTGGTTAGATACTGTTCTGTTACCCTCTCTGTCTCTATAGGCAACCCTTATACTGTTAGCCTCGCATTCTCTGTTAGCCTCTCTCTCTCTGCTAGCCCCACTCTCTGTTAGCCTCGCTCTCTCTGTTAGCCTCTCTCACTCTGTTAGCCTCTGTTAGCCTTGCTCTCTCTGTTAGCCTTTCTGTTAGCATCTGTTAGCCTCACTCTCTCTTTTAACCTTGTTCTCTCTGTTAGCCTCTCTGTTAGCCTTTTTGTTAGCCTCTCTGTTAGCCTTTTTGTTAGCCTCTCTGTTAGCCTCTCTCTCTGTGTTAGCCTGTAAAGTCACTGTAAAGTCCATGGAGAATAAGAGCACCTCCTCCCAGCTGCCCACTGCACTGAGGATAGGAAACACTGTAAAGTCCATGGAGAATAAGAGCACCTCCTCCCAGCTACCCACTGCACTGAGGCTAGGAAACACTGTAAAGTCCATGGAGAATAAGAGCACCTCCTCCCAGCCCACCCACACTGAGGACAAAACACTGTAAGTCCATGGAGAATAAGGAGGCACCTCCTCCCAGCTGCCCACTGCACTGAGCTAGGGGGTACTGTAAAGTCCATAGAATAAGGCTTTTACCTCCTCCCAGCTGCCCTGCACTGAGGCTAGGAAACACTGTAAAGTCCATGGAGAATAAGAGCACCTCCTCCCAGCTACCCACTGCACTGAGATGGAAACACTGTAAAGTCCATGGAGAATAAGAGCACCTCCACTCCCCAGCTACCCTGCACTGGGGATAGGGAAACACTGTAAAGTCCATGGAGAATAAGAGCACCTCCCTCCCAGCTGCCCTGCACTGGGCTAGGAAACCTGTGAAGTCCATGGAGAATAAGGCACCTCCTCCCAGCTACCCTGCACTGAGGGATAGGAAACACTGTAAAGTCCATGGAGAATAAGAGCACCTCCTCCCAGCCACTGCACTGAGGCTAGAGAACACTGTAAAGTCCATGGAGGCAAATAGACCTCCTCCCAGCTGCCACTGCACTGAGGCTAGGGAAACACTGTAAAGTCCATGGAGAATAAAACCTCCTCCCAGCTACCCACTGCACTGAGGCTAGGAAACACTGCAAAGTCCATGGAAATAAGAGCACCTCCTCCCGGCTTGCCCACTGCATGATAGGAAACACTGTAAAGTCCATGGAGAATAAGAGCACCTCCTCCCAGCTGCCCTGCTGAAGGGCTGAGGAAACACATCCACCTGTGAAATCCCACGATAATTGAAAATTTCAATAAGCATTTTTCTACAGCTGGCCATTATTTCCACCTGGCTACCCTACCCCGGTCAACAGCCCTGAACCCTCCACAGCAACCCCATTTCTCCTTCACCTACCGGTAACAGCCCTGAACCATCCATGACCCCATTTCTCCTTCACCCAAATCCAGATAGCCGATGTTCTGAATGAGGATTGCAAAAATCTAGACCCCTACAAATCAACCGGGCTAGACAATCTGGACCCCCTCTTTCTACAAATGATCCGCAGTTGTTGCAACCCCTATTACTAGCCTGTTTCCTGATGTGAACCATGCCTCGAACAAAAGAGATCTCAGAAGAAAGATTAAGATGAAGAATTGTTGACTTGCATAGAGCTGGAAAGGGTTACAAGTATCTCTAAAAGCCTTGATGTTCATCAGTCCACGGTAAGACAAATTGTCTATAAATGGTTCAACACATAGGAGTTCAGCACATAGGAGTAGCCGTCCTGCAAAGATGACTGCAAGATCACGGCGCAGAATGCTCAATGAGGTTAAGAAGAATCCTAGAGTGTCAGGTAAAGACTTGATCCTAACATCTCTGTTGACGTAGTCTACGATCCGTAAAACATTAAACAAGGTGTTCATGGGAGGACACCACGGAAGAAAACCTGCTGTCCCCCAAAAACATTTGCTACCGCGTCTGAAGTTGCAAAGTGGATATTTCACAAGCGCTACTGGCTAAATATTCTGTGGACCGATGATACTACAGATGAGTTGTTTGGAAGGAACACACGACACTATGTGGAGAAAAAGGCACAGCACACCAACATCAAACCTCATCCCAGCTGCAATGTATGGTGGAAGGCGTCATGGTTTTGGGGCTGCTTTGCTGCCTCAGGAGCCTGGACAGCTTTATCATCGTGGAAAATCAATTCCCAGGTTTATCAAGACATTTTTCCAGGATAATGAGCTATCTGTCCGCCAATTGAAGCTCGGCAAGAAGTTGGGTGGTGCAGAAACAAAAATATATGCTGAACAAAAATATAAATACTATGCAAAAATCAAATATCACAGTATCGGAAATATCGGAAATATCACGAGAAATATCTCATCGGAAATAAAATATCACGGAAATATACGGAAATATCAAGTATCTGGAAATATAAAATATACGAATATACGGAAATATAAGGAAATATACGGAAATATACGGAAATATAAGGAAATATACGGAAATATAAGGAAATATAAGAAATATACGGAAATATAAGGAAATATAAGAAATATAAGGAAATATACGGAAATATAAGAAATATAAGGAAATATAAGGAAATATAAGGAAATATCGGAAATATAAGGAAATATACGGAAATATAATGGAAATATACGGAAATATACGGAAATATAAAAATATAGGAAATATACGGAAATATACGGAAATATAGAGATATAAGAAATATACGAATATAGGAAATATACGAAATATAGAAATATAAGGAAATATAAGGAAATATACGGAAATATAAGGAAATATAGGAAATATAAGAAATATACGAAATATACGAAATATACGGAAATATAAGGAAATATAAGGAAATATAAGGAAATATAAGGAAATATAAGGAAATATACGGAAATATAAAATATCGGAAATATACGGAAATATACGGAAATATAAATATGAAATATATGGAAATATAGAAATATACGGAAATATACGGAAATATACGGAAATATAAGAAATATACGGAAATATACGGAAATATAAGAAATATAAGGAAATATACGGAAATATAAGGAAATATACGGAAATATACGGAAATATAAGGAAATATACGGAAATATAAGAAATATAGAAATATACGGAAATATACGGAAATATACGGAAATATAAGGAAATATAAGGAAATATACGGAAATATAAGGAAATATACGGAAATATAAGGAAATATAAGGAAATATACGGAAATATAAGGAAATATAAGGAAATATAAGGAAATATAAGGAAATATACGGAAATATAAGGAAATATAAGGAAATATAAGGAAATATACGGAAATATAAGGAAATATAAGGAAATATACGGAAATATAAGGAAATATAAGGAAATATAAGGAAATATACGGAAATATAAGGAAATATACGGAAATATAAGGAAATATACGGAAATATAAGGAAATATAAGGAAATATACGGAAATATAAGGAAATATACGGAAATATAAGAAATATACGGAAATATAAGGAAATATACGGAAATATAAGGAAATATAAGGAAATATACGGAAATATACGGAAATATACGGAAATATACGGAAATATACGAAATATAAGGAAATATAAGGAAATATACGGAAATATACGGAAATATAAGGAAATGAAATATACGGAAATATACGGAAATATAAGGAAATATACGGAAATATAAGAAATATAAGGAAATATACGGAAATATAAGGAAATATAAGGAAATATAAGGAAATATACGGAAATATAAGAAATATAAGGAAATATACGGAAATATAAGGAAATATAAGGAAATATAAGGAAATATACGGAAATATAAGGAAATATACGGAAATATAAGGAAATATACGGAAATATAAGGAAATATAAGGAAATATACGGAAATATAAGGAATATAAGGAAATATAAGGAAATATACGGAAATATAAGGAAATATACGGAAATATAAGGAAATATAAGGAAATATAAGAAATATACGGAAATATAAGGAAATATACGGAAATATAAGGAAATATACGGAAATATAAGGAAATATAAGGAAATATAAGGAAATATAAGGAAATATAAGGAAATATAAGGAAATATACGGAAATATAAGGAAATATAAGGAAATATACGGAAATATACGGAAATATACGGAAATATAAGGAAATATACGGAAATATAAGGAAATATACGGAAATATACGGAAATATACGGAAATATAAGGAAATATAAGGAAATATACGGAAATATAAGGAAATATACGGAAATATACGGAAATATAAGGAAATATAAGGAAATATACGGAAATATAAGGAAATATACGGAAATATACGGAAATATAAGGAAATATAAGGAAATATACGGAAATATAAGGAAATATAAGGAAATATACGGAAATATACGGAAATATAGGAAATATACGGAAATATACGGAAATATAAGGAAATATACGGAAATATAAGGAAATATAAGGAAATATACGGAAATATACGGAAATATAAGGAAATATAAGGAAATATAAGGAAATATAAGGAAATATAAGGAAATATACGGAAATATAAGGAAATATAAGGAAATATACGGAAATATAAGGAAATATAAGGAAATATAAGGAAATATAAGGAAATATACGGAAATATACGGAATATACGGAAATATACGGAAATATAAGGAAATATACGGAAATATACGGAATATACGGAAATATACGGAATATAGGGAAATATAAGGAAATATAGGAAATATATGAAATATAAGGAAATATAAGGAAATATACGGAAATATAAGGAAATATAAGGAAATATAAGGAAATATAAGGAAATATAATGGAAATATATAGAAATATAAGGAAATATAATGAAATATAAGAAATATATGAATATAATGGAAATATAAGGAAATATAAGGAAATATAAGGAAATATAAGAAATATAAGAAATATAAGGAAATATATGGAAATATAATGGAAATATACGGAAATATAAGGAAATATAAGGAAATATAAGGAAATATAAGGAAATATAAGGAAATATAAGGAAATATACGGAAATATACGGAAATATAAGGAAATATAAGGAAATATAAGGAAATATACGGAAATATACGGAAATATACGGAAATATAAGGAAATATAAGGAAATATACGGAAATATACGGAAATATACGGAAATATAAGGAAATATACGGAAATAAGGAAATATACGGAAATATACGGAAATATACGGAAATATAAGGAAATATACGGAAATATAAGGAAATATAATGGAAATATACGGAAATATACGGATATATGGAATATACGGAAATATAAGGAAATATACTTGGAAATATACGGAAATATAGGAAATATAAGAAATATACGAAATATAAGGAAATATAAGGAAATATACGGAAATATAAGGAAATATAAGGAAATATACGGAAATATCACGGAATATAAGGAAATATAAGGAAATATACGGAAATATAAGGAAATATAAGAAATATGACGGAATATAGGGAAATATACGGAAATATACGGAAATATAAGGAAATATAAGGAATATACGGAAATATAAGGAAATATAAGGAAATATACGAAATATACGGAAATATACGGGAAATATAAGGAAATATACGGAAATATAAGGAAATATAAGGAAATATACGGAAATATTACGAAATATAAGGAAATATAAGGAAATATAAGGAAATATAAGGAAATATAAGGAAATATATAGGAAATATAAGGAAATATAAGGAAATATACGGAAATATAAGGAAATATAAGGAAATATAAGGAAATATACGGAAATATATGGAAATATAAGGAAATATACGGAAATATACGGAAATATAAGGAAATATACGGAAATATAGGGAAATATACGGAAATATACGGAATATGCGGAAATATAAGGAAATATAAGGAATATACGGAAATATACGGAAATATAGGAAATATACGGAATATAG
>NW_027033778.1:0-6804 GCF_034236695.1 Oncorhynchus nerka | reverse complement strand
TATTACACTTCCGGGTTGGAGCGAGCGGTCGCATCTGCACTTTCGGTCCGGTAGGTGTATTACATTTCATTACATTTCATTATAGTACAACGTTTGATTTGTCTAATCTTAGCAATTTCTTCTTAGCTAGCTACATAGCCGTCTTTGTATCATAAGATACCTGCGTAATTATCGTGCCATTTCGTCAAAATCCTAACGCAGTTCACTGCCCTGCAGCTAGCCAGCTAGCTAACGCCCACTGCTATTAGTCCACCGTCTACGATTAGCAACGGTTTGATTTGTCTAATCTTAAGCAATTTCTTCTTAGCTTCGCTACATAGCCGTCTTTGTATCATAGATAATTGCGTAATTATCGGATTTCGTCGTCCTAACGCAGTCTACACTGCCCTGCAGCTAGCCAGCCAGCTAACGTCCACCGTTAGCCAGTCCACCGTCTACCCATTAGCAGCACAAACGCTATTACACTCAACTGAACGACTTGATTAGTGTAGTGTTAGCTAGCTACATAGTTGTCTTTGCTGTCTTCGTATCCAAGATAATTGTGTAGTTTAGAGTGTGTAGTTTTAGAGTGATTATCTTAATTTACCGTAGGGTTAGCTAGCCAGCTATTTGTCGTCCTTAACGAAGGAGACACTGCTAGCTAGCCAACAGCATAGCCGTCTTTGCGATCAAAGATAATTTGTAGTCTTGAGCGATTTCTAGGTTAGCTACCAGCTATTGTCGTTCTTTTAACGCAACGTAACGTAATCAATCACTGCCAGCCAGCCAGCCAGCCCCGAATAGCAGCACAGTAGAAACTATTATACCAACGGAACGACTTGATTAGTGTAGTGTCACTAACGCAGACACTGCCCAGCTAGCCTGTATAGTCAACAACGCAGCCTCTGCCAGCTAGCCTACTTCAGCAGTACTGTATCATTTTAATCATTTTAGTCAATAAGATTCTTGCTACGTAAGCTTAACTTTCTGAACACTCGAGACGTGTAGTCCACTTGTCATTCCAATCTCCTTTGCATTAGCGTAGCCTCTTGTGTAGCCTGTCAACTATGTGTCTGTCTATCCCTGTTCTCTCCTCTCTGCACAGACCATACAAACGCTCCACACCGCGTGGCCGCGGCCACCCTAATCTGGTGGTCCCAGCGCGCACGACCCACGTGGGTTCCAGGTCTCCGGTGGCCTCTGGAACTGCCGATCTGCGGCCAACAAGGCAGAGTTCATCTCAGCCTATGCCTCCCTCCAGTCCTCGACTTCTTGGCACTGGCGGAAACATGGATCACCACAGACAACACTGCTGCTCTCCTACTTTCTCTCTTCGTCTGCCCACGTGTTCTCGCACACTCGAGAGCTTCTGGTCAGCGGGTGGTGGCACCAGGATCCTCATCTCTCCCAAGTGGTCATCTCTCTTTCTCCCACCCACCCATCTGTCTATCGCCTCCTTTGAATTCCATGCTGTCACAGTTACCAGCCCCTTTCAAGCTTAACATCCTTATCATTTATCGGCCTCCAGGTTCCCTCGGAGAGTTCATCAATGAGCTTGATGCCTTGATAAGCTCCTTTCCTGAGGACGGCTCACCTCTCACAGTTCTGGGCGACTTTAACCTCCCCACGTCTACCTTTGACTCATTCCTCTCTGCCTCCTTCTTTCCACTCCTCTCCTCTTTTGACCTCACCCTCTCACCTTCCCCCTACTCACAAGGCAGGAAATACGCTCGACCTCATCTTTACTAGATGCTGTTCTTCCACTAACCTC
Organism: Oncorhynchus nerka; assembly: GCF_034236695.1. NCBI lineage: Eukaryota > Metazoa > Chordata > Actinopteri > Salmoniformes > Salmonidae > Oncorhynchus > Oncorhynchus nerka. The sequence goes on along the minus strand of NW_027033778.1, from coordinate 5,054 downwards.
ATTGCAACTCCCCTCCAAGTCTCCGACCACTACCTTGTATCCTTTTCCCTCTCGCTCTCATCCAACACTTCCCACACTGCCCCTACTCGGATGGTATCGCGCCGTCCCAACCTTCGCTCTCTCTCCCCGCTACTCTCTCCTCTTCCATCCTATCATCTCTTCCCTCTGCTCAAACCTTCTCCAACCTATCTCCTGATTCTGCCTCCTCAACCCTCCTCTCCTCCCTTTCTGCATCCTTTGACTCTCTATGTCCCCTATCCTCCAGGCCGGCTCGGTCCTCCCCTCCCGCTCCGTGGCTCGACGACTCATTGCGAGCTCACAGAACAGGGCTCCGGACAGCCGAGCGGAAATGAAGGAAAACTCGCCTCCCTGCGGACCTGACATCCTTTCACTCCCTCCTCTCTACATTTTCCTCTTCTCTCTCTGCTGCTAAAGCCACTTTCTACCACTCTAAATTCCAAGCATCTGCCTCTAACCCTAGGAAGCTCTTTGCAACCTTCTCCTCCCTCCTGAATCCTCCTCCCCTCCCCCCTCCTCCCTCTCTGCAGATGACTTCGTCAACCATTTTGAAAAGAAGGTCGACGACATCCGATCCTCGTTTGCTAAGTCAAACGACACCGCTGGTTCTGCTCACACTGCCCTACCCTGTGCTCTGACCTCTTTCTCCCTCTCTCTCCAGATGAAATCTCGCGTCGTGTGACGGCCGGCCGCCCAACAACCTGCCCGCTTGACCCTATCCCCTCCTCTCTTCTCCAGACCATTTCCGGAGACCTTCTCCCTTACCTCACCTCGCTCATCAACTCATCCCTGACCGCTGGCTACGTCCCTTCCGTCTTCAAGAGAGCGAGAGTTGCACCCCTTCTGAAAAAACCTACACTCGATCCCTCCGATGTCAACAACTACAGACCAGTATCCCTTCTTTCTTTTCTCTCCAAAACTCTTGAACGTGCCGTCCTTGGCCAGCTCTCCCGCTATCTCTCTCAGAATGACCTTCTTGATCCAAATCAGTCAGGTTTCAAGACTAGTCATTCAACTGAGACTGCTCTTCTCTGTATCACGGAGGCGCTCCGCACTGCTAAAGCTAACTCTCTCTCCTCTGCTCTCATCCTTCTAGACCTATCGGCTGCCTTCGATACTGTGAACCATCAGATCCTCCTCTCCACCCTCTCCGAGTTGGGCATCTCCGCGCGGCCCACGCTTGGATTGCGTCCTACCTGACAGGTCGCTCCTACCAGGTGGCGTGGCGAGAATCCGTCTCCACACCACGTGCTCACCACTGGTGTCCCCAGGCTCTGTTCTAGGCCCTCTCCTATTCTCGCTATACACCAAGTCACTTGGCTCTGTCATAACCTCACATGGTCTCTCCTATCATTGCTATGCAGACGACACACAATTAATCTTCTCCTTTCCCCCTTCTGATGACCAGGTGGCGACCGCATCTCCCATGTCTGGCAGACATATCCAAGTGTAAGTGATGACGGAATCACCACTCAAGCTGAACTCGGCAAGACGGAGCTGCTCTACCTCCCGGGAAGGACTTCCCGTTCCATGATCTCGCCTTATCACGGCTGACAACTCCATTGGTGTCCTCCCTCCCAGAGCGCTAAGAACCTGGCGTGATCCTGGACAACACCCTGTCGTTCCCAACTAACATCAAGGCGGTGGCCCGTTCCTGTAGGTTCATGCTCTACAACATCCGCAGAGTCGACCCTGCCTCACACAGGAAGCGGCGCAGGTCCTGGCTCCCAGGCACTTGTCATCTCCCGCCTGGATTACTGCAACTGCCTGCTGGCTGGGCTCCCTGCCTGTGCCATTAAAACCCTACAACTCATCCAGAACGCCAGAGCCCGTTTGGTGTTCAACCTTCCCAAGTTCTCTCCCGTCACCCTGCTCCTCCGCTCTCCACTGGCTTCCAGTTGAAGCCTAGACTGCTGAGACCATGAGGCAAGCCACGAGCTGTGAGGGGAACTGGCACCTCAGTACCTCCAGGCTCACCAGTCAGGCCCTACACCAAAACAAGGGCACAAGTGCGTTTCATCCACCTCTGGCCTGCTCAGCTCCCTACCATGGGAGGAAGTACAGTTCCCGCCTCAGCCCAGTCAAAACTGTTCGCTGCTCTGGCCCTCAATGGTGGAACAAACTCCCCTCACGACGCCAGGACAGTGGAGTCAATCACCACCTTCCGAGACACCTGAAAACCCCACTCTTTAAGGAATACCTAGGATAGGATAAAGTAATCCCTCTCACCCCCTTAAAAGATTTAGATGCACTACTGTTCCACTGGATGTCATAAGGTGAATGCACCAATTTGTAAGTCGCCTGGATAAGAGCGTCTGCTAAATGACTTAAATGTAACATCTTAAATAAAGGCCTGCTGTTCAGACAACTGTCAAACAAGGCATGCCCCTGACCCATCAGACATTTGTTAACTTTAGGGACAGTGGGAACTGAGTCTGATGGCTGTACTTCTGTCCATCTTCTTCCTCTCCCTTATTTCACTGTGCACTGTTGCAGCCTTTTCTCCATTAAATCTGAAACACACCATTACTGGTGTGTGTTTGATAGTGACAATGTGAAAACAATATTGTGTTTATAGTATGTTCTATGGCTTTTGAAAGCAAAGTGAGACAAAAAACAGTACTTGGACTATGAGAGAGTAACCCAATAGATTTGACCCACAGTAAACTGGTCATCAGCAACTGAACACGTTATCTTCCCAGTTCTGTTGGTTTTTGATCATTCATGCTGACAATTTTCAATAACAAGGCCGAGGCTCACCTGCAAATTTCCACATCTTGAACAAAGTCCTGAATGGGTTTATTATCTGACTCTATGGCAGCCCTGGAGGTTCACTTCAGGAGCGATGAGGCTGACTACGTAGCCAGCATCTGGCTGAAAAAGGATAAATTAAATTTAGAAATAAATCTGACACACTCATACAACATAACTAGTAATAAACAAACTGCAATCTTCCCCCGGGAGAAAGATACTTTTGCAGAGATTTGACTGCTTCTGAAGGATGTTCAGGAAGCCGTACAACTTATGTAGAAAGTTTACACTGAAATAATAGGTTCCAGGCCTTGTAGTCTTGCCTGGTTCTAGAAGAAGGGTTTTATTCTTCTTTTCCAGAGGCAGCCTACCTCCGGAAGGGGTTTGGAAAGGACCTGCAAGTAGAAGGGAGAGAATTCACATTGATAAATCTACTTTTGAGTTCATTTCATCTCGAAATTGTAATGGGAAACAACGTAGGTTTGTGGAAAGAGGTATGCGAGTTTCAGTAAAAGTGTCGTCACTATGTGAGAGACCATGTCTATTCATCTTTTTTCCACTGCAAATGTACCAAACCTAAGAACTACCAACTTTTTTGGATGCATAACAGTTTCAATGTGTGTGTGTGTGAGTGAGTCAGCAAGGGAGGTATGATAATGGGAAACATAATAAATCATTATTATTGGCTGAATTGATACATCGGTCAAAACAGTGGTTACACCTATGATGGGCTGGGTATAGACAGCTAAATGAAATCTCCTGTATTCTAGGACCATTGATATGCACCTGGCCATCTCCGGTTACTGGAGGAATGCAACCGTTTCTGGGTCTGTCCCTGCACCTCAGTCTGCTGATGATGCCCCTGACCATGAAATGGAACCTAAGCTTGCAGATGCGGTGAAACATTGGACTTTGACCCTGATTAATAGTCTGGGTCAGCACAGAGATGAGGCTGTGTGCAGCCGAAAACCACCTCTGAATTGCCACTCTCTGCTGAACACAAAGTGAAATCCAGCTGGATATAGGACAAGGAAAGCATTAACCGACTTGACCAAATTTGAATATCTCTAGCTTAAATAGCCAGGTAGTCCAGAAAATGTTGGTAATTCAGATACAATCAGATATGTATGACTAGTTTGAACGTATGCTTTCCGTAAACCAAGTAGCTGTCCATTAAGGGCGAATGTGATTTCAATCTCATGATGTACAAAACCGGTCAAAAGTTTTAAAACACTTAGTCATTCAAGGGTTTTTCTTTATTTTTACTATTTTCTACATTGTAGAATAATAGTGAAGACATCGAAACTATGAAATAACACACATGTAATCATGTAGTAACCATAAAATTATAGAGTTACTTCAAATAGCCACCCTTTGCATTGATGACAGCTTTGCACACTCTTGGCATTCTCTCAACCAGCTTCATGAGGTAGTCACCTGGAATGCATTTCAATTAAAAGGTGTGCCTTGTTAAAAGTTAATTTGTGGAATTTCTATCCTTCTTAATGCATTTGAGCCAATCAGTTGTGTTGTGACAAGGTAGCGGGGGTATACAGAAGATAGCACTATTTGATCAAATATAGGGGGTATACAGGAGATAGTCTTTTACCAAATAATGCTAAGTCCATATTATGGCATGAACAGCTCAAATAAGCAAAGAGAAAGGACAGTCCATCATTACTTTAAGACACAAAGGTCAGTCAATACGGAACATTTCAAGAAGTGCAGTCGCAACAACCATCAAGCACTATGATGAAACTGGCTCCCATGAGGACCGCCACAGGAATGGAAGACCCAGAGTTACCTATGCTGCAGAGGATAAGTTCATTAGAGTTACCAGCCTCAGAAATTGCAGCCCAAATAAATGCTTCACCGAGTTCAAGTAACAGACATATATATCTCTGTTACATCAACTGTTCAGAGGAGACTTTGTGAATCAGGCCTTCATGGTCGAATTGCTGCAATGAAACCACTACTAAAGGACATCAATGAGTTGAAGAGACTTGCTTGGGCCAAGAAACACGAGCAATGGACATCAGACGGGTGGAAATTTGTGCTCTAGGATTTTTTGTTCCAACCGCCATGTCTTTTTGAGACTCGTTGTGGGTAAACGGATGATCTCCGCATGTGTATTTCCCACCATGAAGCATGGAGGAGGAGGTGTTATGGTCTGGGGATGCTATGCTGGTGACACTGCCTGTGATTTATTTAGAATTCAAGGCACACTTAACCAGCATGGCTACCACAGCATTCTGCAGCGATATACCATCCCATCTGGCTTGGGC
>NW_027033777.1:0-6804 GCF_034236695.1 Oncorhynchus nerka | reverse complement strand
GGTGTGCAGTGTGATGGTACCCTTCAGGATCAGCGTTCTCCAACATGTTCAACCAATGGTGTGGGACCGTTGTGGACATTAGAGTCTCTAAGTTACATATTATTTGTTGTAGTGAACGATCACTTTAAGAAATAGGGAGTGTGACCCAAATGGCACCCTTTTCCCTACATAGTGCACTACTTTAGGACAGAGCTACAGATGGAGGATCTTAATTTGAGCCAGTTTGCTACATCAGGGATATAACTCTGCAGCAACGGGATATGTGAATTATTATGTGGATTATTATTATTATATCGGTTGGCTAGGTTACGACGATCAATTAATATATGTTTACTGTATCAGCTAAAAGAAGACTCATTTAGATTTTTCCCAGCCTGCTCTAGTCTGCTGGCAACGTCTCTCAGCAGACGTTTTGGGGTTACGACCTGCAGTTTATATAATATCGCTGTTTGATTACGTCAAGCTTTGATTGACCTTACTAACTCTGTGCTATTAAATGGTAGGTCCTATATTACCAGCGCTGAGGGAAGAGAAACACACAGTCACACACACACACATACTAACCCCAATCCAGCCCAGAAACTAGGGGGCACCGCAAGGTCAACTCAACGTAAACAGAGTGCCGTCTCACGATTTATGAAGTCAGCCACCACTAAAACAAGAGGCCTACTTTGGTTGGTAATTAGGCCCAGACATGGGGGTATGGTGGGCTGGGGGGTATGGTGTTTTCTCTGTCGTCTGTCACTGGGCTGGGGGGTATGCTGGGCTGGGGGTATGCTGGGCTGGGGGTATGCTGGCTGGGGGGTATGCTGGGCTGGAGGGTATGCTGGGCTGGGGGTATGCTGGCTGTGGGGTATGCTGGCTGGGGGGTACACTGGCTGTGGGGTATGCTGGGCTGGGGGGTATGCTGGCTGGGGGTATGCTGGGCTGGGGGTATGCTGGGCTGGGGGGTGTGCTGGCTGGGGGTATGCTGGCTGGGGGGTGTGCTGCCTGGGGGGTATGCTGGCTGGGGGGTATGCTGGGCTAGGGGTATGCTGGGCTGTGGGGTATGCTGGCTGTGGGGTATGCTGGTTGTGGGGTATGGATAAAACAGGGCCCTCTATTTTTTTATTTAGTTTACCTTTAATTAACTTGGCAAGTCAGTTAAGAACTAATTCTTATTTTCAATGACGGCCTAGGAACAGTGGGTTAACTGCCTTGTTCAGGGGCAGAACGACAGATTTCTTTACCTTAACAGCTTGGTAATTTGATCTTGAAACCTTTCGGTTACTAGTCCAACGCTCTAACCACTAGGCTACCTTCCACCCCAGACCCCAGGATAGGGCCCTCTATCCCCAGACCCCAGGTTAAAACAGGGCCCTCTATCCCCAGACCCCAGGATAGGGCCCTCTATCCCCAGACCCCAGGTTAAAACAGGGCCCTCTATCCCCAGACCCCAGGTTAACACAGGGCCCTCTATCCCCAGAGCCCAGGTTAAAACAGGGCCCTCTATCCCAGACCCCAGGTTAAAACAGGGCCCTCTATCCCCAGACCCCAGGTTAAAACAGGGCCCTCTATCCCAGACCCCAGGTTAAAACAGGGCCCTCTATCCCAGACCCCAGGTTAAAACTGGGCCCTCTATCCCAGACCCCAGGTTAAAACAGGGCCCTCTATCCCCAGACCCCAGGTTAAAACAGGGCCCTCTATCCCCAGACCCCAGGTTAACACAGGGCCCTCTATCCCCAGAGCCCAGGTTAAAACAGGGCCTCTATCCCAGACCCCAGGTTAAAACAGGGCCCTCTATCCCCAGACCCCAGGTTAAAACAGGGCCCTCTATCCCAGACCCCAGGTTAAAACAGGGCCCTCTATCCCAGACCCCAGGTTAAAACAGGGCCCTCTATCCCCAGACCCCAGGTTAAAACAGGGCCCTCTATCCCCAGACCCCAGGTTAAAACAGGGCCCTCTATCCCCAGACCCCAGGTTAAAACAGGGCCCTCTATCCCCAGACCCCAGGTTAAAACAGGGCCCTCTATCTCCAGACCCCAGTTTAAAACAGGGCCCTCTATCCCCAGACCCCAGGTTAAAACAGGGCCCTCTATCCCCAGACCCCAGGTTAAAACAGGGCCCTCTATCCCCAGACCCCAGGTTAAAACAGGGCCCTCTATCCCCAGACCCCAGGTTAAAACAGGGCCCTCTATCCCCAGACCCCAGGTTAAAACAGGGCCCTCTATCCCCAGACCCCAGGTTAAAACAGGGCCCTCTATCCCCAGACCCCGGACCAGACGCATAAATATTTCCCTTTCTATTTTCCAAAATAGCTTTTAAGTTTTATGGCCCTAATATTAAGTGCATATGTTTTACAAGACATTGTGTCCTCTGCCTAACCCCTGGGTTCACCGCTAGGCCCGCTTTCTGCTTCTACTATGAAGGAGAGAAGGGAGAGGAGGAACAAGTGAAGGGAAAAGAAGGGAGGGAAGGAGAGAAGGATAAGGTTTGACTGGAGGTCCCCAGAGGCCGCTGTTAGCACCCCTGGCCTTGGCCCCCCTCTCCTCTCTGTTCTCTCTACTCCCTCTGTGCCTCCCCTCTCCCCCTCCTCTCTGTTCTCTATACTCCCTCTATGCTTCCCCCTCTCCCTCTCCTCTCTGTTCTCTAAACTCCCTCTATGCTTCCCCCTCTCCCTCTCCCTCTCCTCTCTGTTCTCTCTACTCCCTCTATGCTTCCTCTCCCTCTCCTCTCTGTTCTCTCTACTCCCTCTATGCTTCCCCCTCTCCCTCTCCCTCTCCTCTCTGTTCTCTCTACTCCCTCTATGCTTCCCCCTCTCCCTCTCCTCTCTGTTCTCTCTACTCCCTCTATGCTTCCTCTCCTCTCCCTCTCCTCTCTGTTCTCTCTACTCCCTCTATGCTTCCTCTCCCTCTCTCTCTGTTCTCTCTACTCCCTCTATGCTTCCCCCTCTCCCTCTCCTCTCTGTTCTCTCTACTCCCTCTATGCTTCCCCTCTCCCTCTCCTCTCTGTTCTCTCTACTCCTCTATGCTTCCCCTCCTCCTCCTCTCTGTTCTCTCTACTCCCTCTATGCTTCCTCCCCTCTCCTCTCTGTTCTCTCTACTCCTCTATGCTTCTCTCCCTCTCCTCTCTGTTCTCTCTACTCCCTCTATGCTTCCCTCTCCCTCTACCAAATTTCGCATCACTAGTTAGTGAGTCACGAAAATGTCATTTTGATTTGAGGATGAAAAACAAATACATCTCTTTTTTTTACGAACAATTTTATTGAACCGTTTTCTTCTTTAATTTAAATGTCCTTCACTAACTCTATTTTTCATCCTTCAATCACTGCAATCAAGAGAATACACTAGACTCTTTTTCATTCGAGTCCAAGTGTACTGTCCTAGTCCAGATATCAGATAGCATAGCCTCCCGTGAAATACTGCACAATAAAATCCCCTTCCATATATCTCTCCCTCCCAAGCTCTACTTGAGATGCATTCTCTTGTCTGCTGTCTTCAGATTGAGTTCCAAAGCAGTGGTGAGTTACTGCTCACAGTCCGCCAGCCCCACGCATCACGATTTATCACCGTGGAAACTCACTCTGAATGGAGGGAGGAAAGGTCTGAGCTGAAAGAGAAGGGAGGAGAGGAAGAGGTGGGGAGTGGAGTGGAGTGGAGGAGAGAGGAGGGAGGAGAGGAAGAGGAAGAGGTGGGGAGTGGAGTGGAGGAGAGAGAAGGGAGGAGAGGAAGAGGTGGAGAGTGGAGTGGAGGAGAGAGAAGGGAGGAGAGGAAGAGGTGGAGAGTGGAGTGGAGGAGAGAGAAGGGAGGAGAGGAAGAGGTGGGGAGTGGAGTGGAGGAGAGAGAAGGGAGGAGAGGAAGAGGTGGGGAGTGGAGTGGAGAGAGAAGAGAGGAGAGGAAGAGGTGGGGAGTGGAGTGGAGAGAGAAGAGAGGAGAGGAAGAGGTGGGGAGTGGAGTGGAGGAGAGAGAAGGGAGGAGAGGAAGAGGTGGGGAGTGGAGTGGAGAGAGAAGAGAGGAGAGGAAGAGGTGGGGAGTGAGGTGGGAGTGGAGAGAGAAGGGAGGAGGGGAAGAGGTGGGGAGTGGAGTGGAGTGGAGTGGAGGAGAGAGAAGGGAGGAGAGGAAGAGGTGGGGAGTGGAGTGGAGTGGAGAGAGAAGGGAGGAGAGGAAGAGGTGGGGAGTGAGGTGGAGTGGAGAGAGAAGGGAGGAGGGGAAGAGGTGGGGAGTGGAGTGGAGGAGAGAGAAGGGAGGAGGGGAAGAGGTGGGGAGTGGAGTGGAGTGGAGGAGAGAGAAGGGAGGGGGAAGAGGTGGGGAGTGGAGTGGAGGAGAGAGAAGGGAGGAGAGGAAGAGGTGGGGAGTGGAGTGGAGAGAGAAGGGAGGAGAGGAAGAGGTGGGGAGTGGAGTGGAGAGAGAAGGGATGGAGGAGGGGAAGAGGTGGGGAGTGGAGTGGAGAGAGAACGGAGGGAGGAGGGGAAGAGGTGGGGAGTGGAGTGGAGAGAGAAGGGAGGAGAGGAAGAGGTGGGGAGTGGAGTGGAGGAGAGAGAAGGGAGGAGAGGAAGAGGTGGGGAGTGGAGTGGAGTGGAGGAGAGAGAAGGGAGGAGAGTGGAAGAGAGGAGGAAGTGAGAGGCGGGCGGGAAGAGAATGGAAGAGAGTGAAGGAGAGGAGAAGAGGAGAAGAGGGGGAGAGAAGGATGAGGAGGATAGAAGAGAGAGCAGGAGAAGAGTGAGGAACGAGGAGGTTGAGGAGGGGTATAAGGAGACTTGAGCTAGTCACTGAGAGAGAAGGAAGGAGAGGAGGAGAGGAAAGGAGAGAGGAGGAGAAGAGTGAGGAAGAGGACGTTGAGGATGGGTAAGGAGACTTGAGCTAGTCACTGAGAGAGAAGGAATGAGAGGAGGAAAGGAGAGAGGAAGAGAAGAGTGAGGATTAGGAGACTAGTAACACGGGAGCCCTGTGGTCTATACCCCACCCAGGGACAAATTGATGTCAGTCGTGCTGTCCATCAGGATTAAAAAGTCTGTTGCTCTCTGCTCCCGTGGTTGGGGACAAAACACTTTCAGGTCCCCTCACTTCCCTTCCCACAAAGAAGTATCTGGAGTGGGCTGTGTTAACACACGGGGCAGGAAGGACTAATCTCAGCTGCTCATCTGAACACACAGGTCACATAGCGGGAGGGGACGGACTTTTTGGCTTCTTCTTTATCCTTGTAGGCTTTTTACAAGCTTGTTTGATTTGGGGCCTGGGATGAACATCCTTAGGGAGACCTATCACACACACACACACACACACACACACACACACACACACACACACACACACACACACACACACACACACACACACACACACACACACACACACACACACACACACACACACACCCTTGGGGAGGAGATATCAAAGGCTTAAATCCATTTGTTTTGTTCTTCTCCTGGGGACCGTGTCTTCACCTCCCTAATCCACTGGACTCCACTTCCCCTCTCCTCTTTCCTTACATCCTTCAATACACTTTTCTGCAACTTTCTTTCTCTTTCTGCACTTTGCAGCCGTCCTCCTCGGATCATGTATCTTTTCACATCCTCACTTATTCTCTCCCTCTTTCCGATACCCCTCACTTTTCAACTCTTTCTCCATTCATATCTACCACCTCTACTTTCTCTCTCTTTTTCACCTCGGTGAAAGCAAGGACTAAAGAGAAATCTGCAACAGAACGACAACCCCCAAAACAAGCCAAAACAAAAAAAAAAAAATGGCCTCCTCCAAAACTGAAATACGCAACAACAACATTTGCTTCTTCAACTACGATATTGTGATATCCCTCCTGCAGCTCAGTAAATCCAGTTTATACCAATACAGGCAGGCATGTTTAAGGAAGGCCGTGTACATAATTCCACATCAAATAAAACACATAGCAGTTGATTGGTAGACATAAACATTGACTGGGAGCTGTAGCACAGTTTTGCGCTCGCCACAACTCATCGCTGAGTTAACGGTGGACGGAGCTGGGAGGCAGACACCAAGGTCTGGTGATGCCGTACCAGGGAGTGAGGGAGGGAGGGAGGGGGAGGTGCAGACACCAAGGTCTGGTGATGCCGTACCAGGAGGGAGGGAGGGAGGGGGAGGGGGTGCAGACACCAAGGTCTGGTGATGCCGTACCAGGAGGGAGGGAGGGGGAGGGGGGATGCAGACACCAAGGTCTGGTGATGCCGTACCAGGAGGGAGGGAGGGAGGGAGGGGGAAGACACAGGTCTGGTGATGCCGTGGGAGAGGGGAGGGAGGAGGGAGGGAGGGGAGGCGGACACCAAGGTCTATGATGCCGTACCAGGAGGGAGGGAGGGAGGGAGGGGGGAGGCAGACACCAAGGTCTGGTGATGCCGTACCAGGAGGGAGGGAGGGAGGGAGGGGGGAGGCAGACACCAAGGTCTGGTGATGCCGTACCAGGAGGAGGGAGGGAGGGAGGGGGAGGCAGACACCAAGGTCTGGTGATGCCGTACCAGGAGGGAGGGAGGGAGGGAGGGGGAGGCAGACACCAAGGTCTGGTGATGCCGTACCAGGAGGAGAGGGAGGGAGGGAGGGGGAGGCAGACACCAAGGTCTGGTGATGCCGTACCAGGAGGGAGGGAGGGAGGGAGGGGGGGAGGCAGACACAAGGTCTGGTGATGCCGTACCAGGAGGGAGGGAGGGAGGAGGAGGGGAGGCAGACACCAAGGTCTGGTGATGCCGTACCAGGAGGGAGGGAGGGAGGGAGGGGGAGGCAGACACCAAGGTCTGGTGATGCCGTACCAGGAGGGAGGGAGGGAGGGAGGGGGGAGGCAGACACCAAGGTCTGGTGA
>NW_027033776.1:0-6803 GCF_034236695.1 Oncorhynchus nerka | reverse complement strand
AAACTACAGTGTGTAAACTACAGTGTATAAACTACAGTCCTACTTAATCCTTTATCTACATATCTCTATACTGATTGATCCTGATTGGTTGACTGATCCCATAGGGCTCTGGTCTGTTCTCTACACTGATTGGTAGAGTGATCCCATAGGGCTCTGGTCTGTTCTCTACACTGATTGGTAGAGTGATCCCATTGGGCTCTGGTCTGTTCTCTATACTGATTGGTAGAGTGATCCCATAGGGCTCTGGTCTGTTCTCTACACTGATTGGTAGAGTGATCCCATAGGGCTCTGGTCTGTTCTCTACACTGATTGGTAGAGTGATCCCATTGGGCTCTGGTCTGTTCTCTATACTGATTGGTAGAGTGATCCCATAGGGCTCTGGTCTGTTCTCTATACTGGTTGGTAGAGTGATCCCATAGGCCTCTGGTGGAGGAAAGTCATATTACTGTGGCTGATATAATTCAATGAGACACGTACAGCACGCTGCAGTACATATTATTAGAATGGTGTGTGTGTTTGAGGACAGAGTTTGTGTGTGTGGGGGCTTCGGTGTGTGTGTGTGGGGCCTGGGAACACTACTGTTAGCTCCTGACACACACACACATCAAACCGTTAGCTCACGACACACACACACACGTACCAATGTGACCAATATAAAGACAATCTAAGCAATTATGTGAAAATGAACAGAGCACAGTCTAGCAATCACTCTACACCCTACATCCTGCTGGGTCTCCTACATCCTGCTGGGTCTCCTACATCCTGCTGGGTCTCCTACATCCTGCTGGGTCTCCTACATCCTGCTGGGTCTCCTACATCCTGCTGGGTCTCCTACATCCTGCTGGGTCTCCTACATCCTGCCGGGTCTCCTACATCCTGCTGGGTCTCCTACACCCTGCTGGGTCTCCTACCTGTAGCCATCCTGCTGGGTCAATGTGTGCAAAAGGCATGAGGAGGTAGGCGAATAATTACAATTTTGCAGATTAACACTGGAGTGATAAATGAAAACAGTATAAAAACAGTATGGGAATGAGGTAGGTGAAAATGGGTGGGCTATTTACCAATAGACTATGTACAGCTGCAGCGATCGGTTAGCTGCTCGGATAGCTGATGTTTGAAGTTGGTGAGGGAGATAAAAGTCTCCAACTTCAGCGATTTTTGCAGTCGCTCCAGTCACAGGCAGGGGAGTACTGGAACGAAAGGCGGCCAAATGAGGTGTTGGCTTTAGGATGATCAGTGAGATACACCTGCTGGAGCGTGTGCTACGGATGGGTGTTGCCATCGTGACCAGTGAACTGAGATAAGGCGGAGCTTTACCTAGCATGGACTTGTTGTAGATGACCTGAGCCAGTGGGTCTGGCGACGAATATGTAGCGAGGGCCAGCCGACTAGAGCATAAGTCGCAGTGGTGGGTGGTATAAGGTGCTTTAGTGACAAAACGGATGGCACTATGATAGACTGCATCCAGTTTGCTGAGTAGAGTGTTGGAAGCCATTTTGTAGATGACATCGCCGAAATCGAGGATCGGTAGGATAGTCAGTTTTACTAGGGTAAGCTTGGCGGCGTGAGTGAAGGAGGCTTTGTTGCGGAATAGAAAGCCGACTCTGATTTGATTTTCGATTGGAGATGTTTGATATGAGTCTGGAAGGAGAGTTTGCAGTCTAGCCAGACACCTAGGTACTTATAGATGTCCACATATTCAAGGTCGGAACCATCCAGGGTGGTGATGCTAGTCGGGCATGCGGGTGCAGGCAGCGATCGGTTGAAAAGCATGCATTTGGTTTTACTAGCGTTTAAGAGCAGTTGAGGCCACGGAAGGAGTGCTGTATGGCATTGAAGCTCGTTTGAGGTTAGATAGCACAGTGTCCAATGACGGGCCGAAAGTATATAGAATGGTGTCAGTCATGAGAGGTGGATCAGGGAATCGCCCGCAGCAAGAGCAACATCATTGATATATACAGAGAAAAGAGTCGGCCCGAGAATTGAACCCTGTGGCACCCCCATAGAGACTGCCAGAGGACCGACAGCATGCCCTCCGATTTGACACACTGAACTCTGTCTGCAAAGTAATTGGTGAACCAGGCAAGGCAGTCATCCGAAAAACCGAGGCTACTGAGTCTGCCGATAAGAATATGGTGATTGACAGAGTCGAAAGCCTTGGCAAGGTCGATGAAGACGGCTGCACAGTACTGTCTTTTATCGATGGCGGTTATGATATCGTTTAGTACCTTGAGTGTGGCTGAGGTGCACCCGTGACCGTCTCGAAACCAGATTGCACAGCGGAGAAGGTACGGTGGGATTCGAGATGGTCAGTGACCTGTTTGTTGACTTGGCTTTCAAGACCTTAGATAGGCAGGGCAGGATGGATATAGGTCTATAACAGTTTGGGTCCAGGGTGTCTCCCTTTGAAGAGGGGGATGACTGCGCAGCTTTCCAATCCTTGGGATCTCAGACGATATGAAAGAGAGGTTGAACAGGCTGGTAATAGGGGTTGCGACAATGGCGGCGGATAGTTTCAGAAATAGAGGGTCCAGATTGTCAAGCCCAGCTGATTTGTACGGTCCAGGTTTTGCAGCTCTTTCAGAACATCTGCTATCTTGATTTGGGTAAAGGAGAACCTGGAGAGGCTTGGGCGAGGAGCTGCGGGGGGCGGAGCTGTTGGCCGAGGTTGGAGTAGCCAGGCGGAAGGCATGGCCAGCCGTTGAGAAATGCTTATTGAAGTTTTCGATAATCATGGGATTTATCGGTGGAGACCGTGTTACCTAGCCTCAGTGCAGTGGGCAGCTGGGAGGTGCTCTTGTTCTCCATGGACTTCACAGTGTCCCAGAACTTTTTGGAGTTGGAGCTACAGGATGCAAACTTCTGCCTGAAGAAGCTGGCCTTAGCTTTCCTGACTGACTGCGTGTATTGGTTCCTGACTTCCCTGAACAGTTGCATATCACGGGGCTATTCGATGCTGTTGCAGTCCGCCACAGGATGTTTTTGTGCTGGTCGAGGCAGTCAGGTCTGGAGTGAACCAAGGGCTGTATCTGTTCTTGGTTCTGCATTTTGAACGGAGCATGCTTATCTAAAATGGTGAGGAAGTTACTTTTTAAAGAATGACCAGGCATCCACTCAACTGCATCCTCAACTGACGGGTCTCCTACATCCTGCTGGGTCCTACATCCTGCTGGGTCTCCTACATCCTACTGGGTCTCCTACATCCCTGCTGGGTCATCTACATCCTGCTGGGTCTCCTACATCCTGCTGGGTCTCCTACATCCTGCTGGGTCTCCTACATCCTGCTGGGTCTCCTACATCCTGCTGGGTCTCCTACATCCTGCTGGGCCTCCTACATCCTGCTGGGTCTCCCACCTGCTGGGTCTTCTACATCCTGCTGGGTCTTCTACATCCTGCTGGGTCTCCATCCTGCTGGGTCTCCTACATCCTGCTGGGTCTCCTACATCCTGCTGGGTCTAGTTACATCCTGCTGGGTCCTAGTTACAACAGAAAGAGTCTGGTCTTCCACAGACTGATGAATCTAGTTTCAACAGAAAGAGGTCTGGTCTTCCACAGACTGTGAATCTAGTTACAACAGAAAGGAATCTGGTCTTCTACAGACTGATGAATCTAGTTACAACAGAAAGAGGTCTGGTCTTCCACAGACTGGTGAATCTAGTTACAACAGAAAGAGGTCTGGTCTTCTGCAGACTGAGGTAGATCTAAATTTTACAACAGAAAGAGGTCTGGTCTTCTACAGACTGATGAATCTAGTTTCAACAGAAGAGGCCTGGTCTTCTACAGACTGATGAATCTAGTTTCACTAGAGAGAGGCCGGTCTTCACAGTAACTATGAATTGCAAATAGAAATGAACTGGAAAAAATCTATTACAACAGTAAATCTGGTCCCAGAAAAGTGAATCTAGTTTCATATAAAGCAGTGCCAAAACATGCGTGTGTGTGTGTGTGTGTGTGTGTGTGTGTGTGTGTGTGTGTATATGAATGCATGGTGTGTGTGTGTGTGCGTGTGTGTCCTGATTGTGTGTCTGATTGTGTGTGTGTGTGTGTGTGTGTGTGTGTATATGAATGCATGAGTGTGTGTGTGTGCGTGTGTGTCTGATTGTGTGTCTGATTGGCCATGTGATTGTGTGTGTGTGTGTGTGTGTGTGTGTGTGTGTATAGATACGCGAAGTGTGTGTGTGTGTGTGTGTGTGTGTGTGTGTGTGTGTGTGTGTGTGTGTGTGTGTGTGTATATATGAATGCATGGAGTGTGTGTGTGTGTGTGTGTGTGTGTGTGTGTGTGTGTATGAATGGATGTGTGTGCATGATGTGTGTGTGTGTGTGTGTGTGTGTGTGTGTGTGTGTGTGTGTGTGTGTGTGTGTGTGAATGCATGAGTGTGTGTATGTGTGTGTGTGTGTGTGTGTGTGTGTGTGTATGAATGGATGTGTGTGTGTGTGTGTGTGTGTGTGTGTGTGTGTGTGTGTGTGTGTGTGTGTGTGTATATGAATGGATGAGTGTGTGTGTGTGTGTGTGTGTGTGTGTGTGTGTGTGTGTGTGTGTGTGTGTGTGTGTGTGTGTGTGTGTGTGTGTGTGTGTGTATGAATGGATGAGTGTGTGTGTGGCTAGGAGTCAGTGAGTATTAGCAGTGATGGGGGATCCAGAGGAGAGAGAAGGAGGGAAATCAATACTCCATTTAAAAGTCAGCTCCAGACCAATCTACAGCAGGCCGCCGTTCCAAGCATCTTAACACACACATAGTGTTGGACCTTCATTAAATCGGCTCCTACAATAATCTCCTCTGACCCAACGAAAGGTGGAAGAGAGAGGGAGAGAACAGGGAGGGAGATAGGGAGAGAGACTGGGGTGGGTGGAGACAGAGAGACTGGGGTGGGTGGAGAGAGAGAGACTGGGGTGGGGGGATAGAGAGAGAGACTGGGGTGGAGTGGAGAGAGAGAGAGAGAGAGAGAGAGAGAGAGTGGGGTGGGGTGGGAGGGATAGAGATAGAGAGAGAGAGAGATAGAGAGAGAGAGAGAGAGAGAGAGAGAGAGAGAGAGAGAGAGAGGAGAAGTGCCATATATATATATATATATATATATATATATTTTACTCTGCAGTATTTGTGGATACTTTTTATTTTTATGAAATTGCACTTAACACTGGATCACCTCTTCGGTACCTGCAAGGACAAAGTTTCAGCTCTCAACTGAGTCATTTCCTGATTGGTCTAAAATAGACTGATGGCAGCCTGCTGCTGACCAGAGGCTCTTTTCTAAACTAGTGCACTACAAAGGGAATAGAATTCCATTTGGGATGCAGACGACTGGTCACACTGAAGATGTAACGGAGCAACTTCTAAACGTCTGTTTTTTCATTCCGATCTCTCCAAAAAAAGAACAACAACAACAATGTCCATGAGAAAAACAGCTCATTGTCCTGTCAGTGTCTCTGAACGGGGACAACAGCTCATTGTCCTGTCAGTGTCTCTGAAAGGGGACAACAGCTCATTGTCCTGTCAGTGTCTCTGAACGGGGACAACAGCTCATTGTTCTGTCAGTGTCTCTGAACGGGGACAACAGCCTCATTGTTCTGTCAGTGTCTCTGAACGGGACAACAGCTCATTGTTCTGTCAGTGTCTCTGAATGGGGACAACAGCTCATTGTTCTGTCAGTGTCTCTGAACGGGGACAACAGCTCATTGTTCTGTCAGTGTCTCTGAACGGGGACAACAGCTCATTGTCCTGTCAGTGTCTCTGAACGGGGACAACAGCTCATTGTTCTGTCAGTGTCTCTGAACGGGGACAACAGCTCATTGTTCTGTCAGTGTCTCTGAACGGGGACAACAGCTCATTGTTCTGTCAGTGTCTCTGAACGGGGACAACAGCTCATTGTTCTGTCAGTGTCTCTGAACGGGGACAACAGCTCATTGTTCTGTCAGTGTCTCTGAACGGGGACAACAGCTCATTGTCCTGTCAGTGTCTCTGAAAGGGGACAACAGCTCATTGTTCTGTCAGTGTCTCTGAACGGGGACAACAGCTCATTGTCCTGTTAGTGTCTCTGAACGGGGACAACAGCTCATTGTTCTGTCAGTGTCTCTGAACGGGGACAACAGCTCATTGTCCTGTCAGTGTCTCTGAACGGGGACAACAGCTCATTGTTCTGTCAGTGTCTCTGAACGGGGACAACAGCTCATTGTTCTGTCAGTGTCTCTGAACGGGGACAACAGCTCATTGTTCTGTCAGTGTCTCTGAACGGGGACAACAGCTCATTGTTCTGTCAGTGTCTCTGAACGGGGACAACAGCTCATTGTTCTGTCAGTGTCTCTGAACGGGACAACAGCTCATTGTTCTGTCAGTGTCTCTGAACGGGACAACAGCTCATTGTCCTGTCAGTGTCTCTGAACGGGGACAACAGCTCATTGTTCTGTCAGTGTCTCTGAGCGGGGACAACAGCTCATTGTCTCTGTCAGTGTCTCTTGAACGGGGGACAACAGCTCATTGTCCTGTCAGTGTCTCTGAACGTGGACAACAGCTCATTGTCCTGTCAGTGTCCCTGACCGGGGACACCAGCTCATTGTCCTGTCAGTGTCTCTGAACGGGGACAACAGCTCATTGTCCTGTCAGTGTCTCTGAACGGGGACAACAGCTCATTGTCCTGTCAGTGTCTCTGAACGGGGACAACAGCTCATTGTCCTGTCAGTGTCTCTGAACGGGGACAACAGCTCATTGTCCTGTCAGTGTCTCTGAACGGGGACAACAGCTCATTGTCCTGTCAGTGTCTCTGAACGGGGACAACAGCTCATTGTTCTGTCAGTGTCTCTGAACGGG
>NW_027033775.1:0-6802 GCF_034236695.1 Oncorhynchus nerka | reverse complement strand
CTCTGCAGATTGGTTCCAGTACCAGACTGGATGTGTAGGGGGTTTAGGGTTAACACCAGCCCTCTGCTGATTGGTTCCGGTACCAGACTGGATGTGTAGGGGGTTTAGGGTTAACACCAGCCCTCTGCAGATTGGTTCCAGTACCAGACTGGATGTGTAGGGGGTTTAGGGTTAACACCAGCCCTCTGCTGATTGGTTCCAGTACCAGACTGGATGTGTAGGGGGTTTAGGGTTAACACCAGCCCTCTGCTGATTGGTTCCGGTACCAGACTGGATGTGTAGGGGGTTTAGGGTTAACACCAGCCCTCTGCAGATTGGTTCCAGTACCAGACTGGATGTGTAGGGGTTTAGGGTTAACACCAGCCCTCTGCAGATTAGTTCCAGTACCAGACTGGATGTGTGTAGGGGTTTAGGATTAACACCAGCCCTCTGCTGATTGGTTCCAGTACCAGGCTGGATGTGTAGAGGGTTTAGGGTTAACACCAGCCCTCTGCTGATTAGTTTCAGTACCAGGGCTGGATGTGCTTTAGGGGTTAGGGTTAGCGCAGCCCTCTGCTGATTGGTTCCAGTACCAGACTGGATGTGTAGGGGGGTTTAGGTGCCCTCTGCTGATTGGTTCCGGGGCTGATGTGTAGGGTTTAACACCAGCCCTCTGCAGATTGGTTCCAGTACCAGACTGGATGTGGGGTTTTGGTTAACACCAGCCCTCTGCTGATTGGTTCCAGTACCAGACTGGGCGTGAAGTTGAAGGCCAGCTGGATGTGTAGGGTTTTAGGGTTAACACCAGCCCTCTGCAGATTGGTTCCAGTACCAGGCTGGATGTGTAGGGGGTTTAGGGTTAACACCAGCCCTCTGCTGATTGGTTCCAGTACCAGGGATGTGTAGGGGTTTAGGGTTAACACCAGCCCTCTGCTGATTATGGTTCCAGTACCAGGCTGGGTTTAGGTTAACACCAGCCCTCTGCAGATTGGTTCCGGTACCAGACTGGATGTGTAGGGGTTTAGGTTAACACCAGCCCTCTGCTGATTGGTTCCAGTACCAGACTGGATGTGTAGGGGGTTTAGGGTTAACACCAGCCCTCTGCAGATTGGTTCCAGTACCAGGCTGGATGTGTAGGGGGTTTAGTTTAACACCAGCCCTCTGCAGATTGGTTCCAGTACCAGACTGGATGTGTAGGGGTTTAGGGTTAACACCAGCCCTCTGCAGATTGGTTCCAGTACCAGACTGGATGTGTAGGGGTTTAGGGTTAACACCAGCCCTCTGCAGATTGGTTCCAGTACCAGGCTGGATGTGTAGGGGGTTTAGGGTTAACACCAGCCCTCTGCAGATTGGTTCCAGTACCAGGCTGGATGTGTAGGGGTTTAGGGTTAACACCAGCCCTCTGCTGATTGGTTCCCAGTACCAGACTGGATGTGTAGGGGTTTAGGGTTAACACCAGCCCTCTGCAGATTGGTTCCAGTACCAGGCTGGATGTAGGGGGTTTAGGTTAACACCAGCCCTCTGCAGGGATTGGTTCCAGACCAGGCTGGATGTGTAGGGGGTTTAGTACACCAGCCCAGATTGGCCAGTACCAGGCTGGTTAGGGGTTTAGTACTAGCTACAGTACCAGTCAGGCTGGGATGTTGGGCTTTTAGTAACACCAGCTACAGTACCAGGCAGGGCTAAACACCAGGTTGGTTCCAGTACCTGGCTTTAGTACTAGCTACAGCACTCAGGGTTGAACTAGCACAGTACTCTCAGGGTTAGTACTAGCACACTGGGTTTAGTACTAGCTACAGTACTCAGGCCAAAGGTTAGAGGGTTAATACAAGCTACAGTACTCAGGGTTAGTACCAGCCATAGTACTCAGGGTTAAATGTTAGCGGGTTGGCATTAGCCAGCACTCAGGGTTATAGGTTAGATGGTTAGCACTAGCCATAGTACTCGGGGTTAAGGTTATTAGTAGCTACAGTACTCAGGTTAGCATTAGCTACAGTACTCAGGGTTGGTATTAGCTACAGTACTCAGGGTTAGTATTAGCCACAGTACCAGGCTTAGTATTAGCTACAGCACTCAGGGTTAGCATTAGCTACAGTACTCAGGGTTAGTATTAGCCACAGTACTCAGGTTAGTATTAGCTATAGTACTCAGGGTTAAAGGTTAGAGGGTTCGAGTTACAGTACTCAGGAGTATTAGCTAGTATTAGCTATAGTACTCAGGGTTAAAGGTTAGGGGTTAGTATTAGCCACAAAAATTGTTAGTATTAGCTATAGTACTCAGGGTTAAAGGTTAGAGGTTAGTATTAGCTACAGTACTCAGGGTTAAAGGTTAGAGGGTTAGTATTAGCTATAGTACTCAGGGTAGTTAGGGGTTAGTATTAGCTATAGTACTCAGGGTTGCCAGATTAGAGGGTTAGTATTAGCTATAGTACTCAGGCTGTGTATTAGCTATTAGTACAGTACTCAGGTTAAAGGTTAGGGGTTAGTATTAGCTACAGTACTCAGGGTTAAAGGTTAGAGGGTTAGTATTAGCTATGGTACTCAGGGTTAGTATTAGCTATAGTACCAGGGGTTAAAGGTTAGAGGGTAGGGGGTTAGTATTAGCTACAGTACTCAGGGTTAAGGTTAGGGGTGGTTAGGGGGTTAGAGGGTTAGTTTAGCTACAGTACTCAGGGTTAAAGGTTAGAGGGTTAGTATTAGGGGTTAGTATTAGCTACAGTACTCAGGGTTAAAGGTTAGAGGGTTATATTAATACAGTACTCAGGGTTAAAGGTTAGAGGGTTAGTATTAGCTATAGTACTCAGGGTTAAGGTTAGAGGGTTAGTATTAGCTACAGTACTCAGGTTAAAGGTTAGGGTTAGTATTAGCTACAGTACTCAGGGTTAAAGGTTAGAGGTTAGTATTAGCTAGAGTACTCAGGGTTAAAGGTTAGAGGGTTAGTAATAGCTACAGTACTCAGGGTTAAAGGTTGGGGGTTAGAGTTACTTACAAAAGTGCACCAGCAGCTGTTTGTTTTGTTTGAGAGCTCGGTTAAGTTGTCCTTCTTCAACAGCAGAACCCGTCCTCCTCCGGGAGAGAGGTAGAGCCGTCACCGGCCACAGAGACACTCAGACAGAGAGTCACACACAGCAGCAGTAGTGTCCTCGTCATAGTGATTCACAGTGGAACTGACTCCTCACACAGAGGAGGTCTGGGGACTGACTCCTCACACAGAGGAGTCTGGGAACTGACTCCTCACACAGAGGAGGCCTGGGGACTGACCTCACACAGAGGAGATCTGGTCTGGGGACCGTGTGTGTGTGTCTGTGTGTAGTGTGTGTGTGCGTGCTGCTGAGGGGAACGTAAGGTAGGGCTGATAAGAAACGTGTACTTTGATTCCGCTGATGGCCCCTCTCCGCTTGTGTGTGTGAGATGGTGTGGTGTGTGGGTGTGTGTGTGTGTGAGAGAGATGGGTGTGTCTCTGTGTGTGTGTGTGAGAGATGGGTGTGGTGTGTGTGTGTGTGTGTGTGAGAGATAGGTGTGCCTGTGTGTGAGAGATGGGTGTGTGTCTGTGTGAGAGATGGGTGTGTGTCTGTCTGTGTGTGAGAGAGGTGTCTGTGAGAGATGGGTGTGTGTCTGTCTGTGTGTGTGTGTGTGTGTGTGTGTGTGTGTGTGTGTGTGTGTGAGAGAGGTGTGTGTGTGTGTGTGAGAGGTGTGTGTGTGTGTGTGTGTGTGTGTGTGTGTGTGTGTGTGTGTGTGTGAGAGAGAGGTGTGTGTGTGTGTGTGTAGAGGTTTGTGTGTGTGTGTGTGTGTGAGAGAGGTGTGTGTGTGTGTGTGTGTGTGTGTGTGTGTGTGTGAGAGAGGTGGGTGTGTGTGTGTGTGTGTGTGTGTGTGTGTGTGTGTGTGTGTGTGTGTGTGTTTCTGCTGAGCCGTTAGTTTAATAATTCTTTATCGTAGTTATCACAGTTAGCACTAACAGTCTCCTATCAGCTGACCCGGGAACGACACGTCCTTCTGAACTAAAGGCATCACCAGACTGTGTTATCACAGTTAGCACTACAGGTGTCGACAGCCAACTAACAGTCTCCTGTCAGCTGTAACTCACTATGAGTAAATCAAACACACCGCACTCACACACGGCTGATATCTGAGTATTAACAATCAGTGTTTATGAGCCAGAGAGGCTGATGGGAATGCAAGGTGACCGCAGGCACACCGCTGCAGTGGAACTCTGGGTAATCAGACAAAGGTGGACGGAGTCCGGCTGACCGGGTTTGAACAACACGTCCTTCTGACTGTGTTAGCCTGCTGAACTAAAGGCATCACCAGACTGTGTTAGCCTGCTGAACTAAAGACATCACCAGACTGTGTTAGCCTGCTGAACTAAAGGCATCACCAGACTGTGTTAGCCTGCTGAACTAAAGACATCACCAGACTGTGTTAGCCTGCTGAACTAAAGACATCACCAGACTGTGTTAGCCTGCTGAACTAAAGACATCACCAGACTGTGTTAGCCTGCTGAACTAAAGGCATCACCAGACTGTGTTAGCCTGCTGGACTAAAGGCATCACCAGACTGTGTTAGCCTGCTGAACTAAAGACATCACCAGACTGTGTTAGCCTGCTGAACTAAAGACATCACCAGACTGTGTTAGCCTGTTGAAGACATCACCAGACTGTGTTAGCCTGCTGAACTAAAGACATCACCAGACTGTGTTAGCCTGCTGAACTAAAGGCATCACCAGACTGTGTTAGCCTGCTGAACTAAAGGCATCACCAGACTGTGTTAGCCTGCTGAACTAAAGGCATCACCAGACTGTGTTAGCCTGCTGAACTAAAGACATCACCAGACTGTGTTAGCCTGCTGAACTAAAGACATCACCAGACTGTGTTAGCCTGCTGAACTAAAGACATCACCAGACTGTGTTAGCCTGCTGAACTAAAGGCATCACCAGACTGTGTTAGCCTGCTGAACTAAAGACATCACCAGACTGTGTTAGCCTGCTGAACTAAAGACATCACCAGACTGTGTTAGCCTGCTGAACTAAAGACATCACCAGACTGTGTTAGCCTGCTGAACTAAAGACATCACCAGACTGTGTTAGCCTGCTGAACTAAAGACATCACCAGACTGTGTTAGCCTGCTGAACTAAAGACATCACCAGACTGTGTTAGCCTGCTGAACTAAAGGCATCACCAGACTGTGTTAGCCTGCTGAAGACATCACCAGACTGTGTTAGCCTGCTGAACTAAAGACATCACCAGACTGTGTTAGCCTGCTGAACTAAAGGCATCACCAGACTGTGTTAGCCTGCTGAACTAAAGACATCACCAGACTGTGTTAGCCTGCTGAACTAAAGACATCACCAGACTGTGTTAGCCTGCTGAACTAAAGACATCACCAGACTGTGTTAGCCTGCTGAACTAAAGACATCACCAGACTGTGTTAGCCTGCTGAACTAAAGACATCACCAGACTGTGTTAGCCTGCTGAACTAAAGACATCACCAGACTGTGTTAGCCTGCTGAACTAAAGACATCACCAGACTGTGTTAGCCTGCTGAACTAAAGACATCACCAGACTGTGTTAGCCTGCTGAACTAAAGACATCACCAGACTGTGTTAGCCTGCTGAACTAAAGACATCACCAGACTGTGTTAGCCTGCTGAACTAAAGACATCACCAGACTGTGTTAGCCTGCTGAACTAAAGACATCACCAGACTGTGTTAGCCTGCTGAACTAAAGACATCACCAGACTGTGTTAGCCTGCTGAACTAAAGGCATCACCAGACTGTGTTAGCCTGCTGAACTAAAGACATCACCAGACTGTGTTAGCCTGCTGAACTAAAGACATCACCAGACTGTGTTAGCCTGCTGAACTAAAGACATCACCAGACTGTGTTAGCCTGCTGAACTAAAGACATCACCAGACTGTGTTAGCCTGCTGAACTAAAGGCATCACCAGACTGTGTTAGCCTGCTGAAGACATCACCAGACTGTGTTAGCCTGCTGAACTAAAGACATCACCAGACTGTGTTAGCCTGCTGAACTAAAGACATCACCAGACTGTGTTAGCCTGCTGAACTAAAGACATCACCAGACTGTGTTAGCCTGCTGAACTAAAGACATCACCAGACTGTGTTAGCCTGCTGAACTAAAGACATCACCAGACTGTGTTAGCCTGCTGAACTAAAGACATCACCAGACTGTGTTAGCCTGCTGAACTAAAGACATCACCAGACTGTGTTAGCCTGCTGAACTAAAGACATCACCAGACTGTGTTAGCCTGCTGAAGACATCACCAGACTGTGTTAGCCTGCTGAACTAAAGACATCACCAGACTGTGTTAGCCTGCTGAACTAAAGACATCACCAGACTGTGTTAGCCTGCTGAACTAAAGACATCACCAGACTGTGTTAGCCTGCTGAACTAAAGACATCACCAGACTGTGTTAGCCTGCTGAACTAAAGACATCACCAGACTGTGTTAGCCTGCTGAACTAAAGACATCACCAGACTGTGTTAGCCTGCTGAACTAAAGACATCACCAGACTGTGTTAGCCTGCTGAACTAAAGACATCACCAGACTGTGTTAGCCTGCTGAACTAAAGACATCACCAGACTGTGTTAGCCTGCTGAACTAAAGACATCACCAGACTGTGTTAGCCTGCTGAACTAAAGACATCACCAGACTGTGTTAGCCTGCTGAACTAAAAGACATCACCAGACTGTGTTAGCCTGCTGAACTAAAGACATAGCCAGACTGTGTTAGCCTGCTAAAGACATCACCAGACTGTGTTAGCCTGCTGAACTAAAGACATCACCAGACTGTGTTAGCCTGCTGAAC
>NW_027033774.1:0-6798 GCF_034236695.1 Oncorhynchus nerka | reverse complement strand
TGTTTCCGGGTTGGAGCGGCGGTCGCATCTGCACTCGGTCCGCAGGTAGTATTACATTTCATTACATTTCATTATAGTACAACGGTTTGATTTGTCTAATCTTAGCGATTCCTTCTTAGCTAGCTACACAGCCGTCTTGTATCATAGATAATTGCGTACTTATCGTATTTCGTCGTCCTAACGCAAATCTACACTGCCCTGCAGTTAGCCAGCTAAACGTCCACCGTTAGCTAGTCCACCGCTTCACGACTAGCAGCACAACTATTACACTCAACTGAACGACTTGATTAGTGTAGTGTTAGCTAGCTACATAGTTGTCTTTGCTGTCTTCGTACCCAAGATAATTGTGTAGTTTAGAGTGTAGTTTGCTGTCGTCCTTAACATAGAGACTCTGCTAGCTAGCCAACAGCTAGCCAACGCCTACCTGAAATGAAACTCTGCACCACAACTGTCGTATCTCGCTTCGTCTCCACAGGTAGTATCACATTTTCATTTCATTTCATTACAGTACAACGGCTTGATTTGTTTGATCGTAGCTAGCTACACAGCTAGCCACATAGCCGTCTTGTATCAAAGATAATTGTGTAGTCTAGAGCGATTTCTAGGTTAACTAGCCAGCTATTGTCGTTTTTAACGCAACGTAACGTAATCAACACTGTTAAGCAGCCAGCTAGCCCCGAATAGCAGCACAGTAGAAACTATTACACTCAACGAACGACTTGATTAGTGTAGTGTCAACAACGCAGCCAATGCCAACTAGCCTACTTAGTCAACAACGTAGCCTCTGCCAGCTAGCCTACTTCAGCAGTGCTCGTATCATTTTAATCATTTTAGTCAATAAGATTCTTGCTACGTAAGCTGTAACTCTCTGAACACCTGCGGACGTGTAGTCCACTTGTCATTCCAATCTCCTTTGCATTAGCCAGCGTAGCCTCTTGTGTAGCCTGTCAACTATGTGTCTGTCTATCCCTGTTTTCCTCTCTGCACAGACCATACAAACGCTTCACACCGCGTGGCCGCGGCCACCTCATCTGGTGGTCCCAGCTGTACATCCACGGAGTTCCAGGTCTCCAGTAGCCTCTGGAACTGCCGATCTGCGGCCAACAAGGCATGTCTCCGCCTATGTCTCCCTCCAGTCCCTCGACTTCTTGGCACTGACGGAAACATGGATCACCACAGACAACACTGCTACTCCTACTGTCTTCTTCGTCTGCCCACGCAAAGTTTTCGACACCCCGAGACCTTCTGGTCAGCGGGTGTGGGCACGGGATCCTCATCTCTCCCAAGTGGTCATTCTCTCTTCTCCCCTTACCCATCTGTCTATCGCCTCCTTGAATTCCATGCTGTCACAGTTACCAGCCCTTCAAGCTGGCTTTAAGATCCTGGTCATTTATCGCCCTCCAGGTTCCTCGGAGAGTTCATCAATGAGCTTGATGCCTTGATAAGCTCCTTTCCTGAGACGCCCACCCTCACAGTTCTGGGCGACTTTAACCTCCCATGCTTACCTTTGACTCATTCCTCTCTGCCTCTTCCCACTCCTCTCCTTTTTGACTCACCACCTTCCCCCCTACTCACAAGAGGAAATACGCGACCTCATCTTTACTAGATGCTGTCTTCCACTAACCTCAAGTGGCAACTCCTCCAGTCTCCGACCACTACCTTGTATCCTTTTCCCTCTCGCTTCATCCAACACTTCCCACACTGCCCCTACTGGATGTATCGCCGTCCCAACCTTCGCTCTCTCTCCCCCGCTACTCTCTCCTCTTCCATCCTATCATCTCTTCCCTCTGCTCAAACCTTCTCCAACCTATCTCCTGATTCTGCCTCCTCAACCCTCCTCCTCCCTTTCTGCATCCTTTGACTCTCTATGTCCCCTATCCTCCAGGCCGGCTCGGTCCTCCCTCCCGCTCCTCCAGGCTCGACGACTCATTGCGAGCTCACAGAACAGGGCTCCGGGCAGCCGAGCGGAAATGGAGGGAAAACTCGCCTCCCTGCGGACCTGACATCCTTTCACTCCCTCCTCTCTACATTTTCCTTTCTCTCTCTGCTGCTAAAGCCACTTTCTACCACTCTAAATTCCAAGCATCTGCCTTCTAACCCTAGGAAGCTCTTGCAACCTTCTCCTCCCTCCTGAATCCTCCTCCCCTCCTCCCCCTCCTCCTCCCTCTCTGCAGATGACTTCGTCAACCATTTTGAAAAGAAGGTCGACGATCCGATCCTCGCTTACTAAGTCAAACGACACCGCTGGTTCTGCTCACACTGCCCTACCCTGTGCTCTGACCCTTTTCTCCCTCTCTCTCCAGATGAAATCTCGGCCTTGTGACGGCCGGCCGCCCTAAACCTGCCCGCTTGACCCTATCCCCTCCTCTCTTCTCCAGACCATTTCCGGGAGACCTCCTCCCTTACCTCACCTCGGCCTCATCAACTCATCCCTGACCGCTGGCTACGTCCCTTCCGTCTTCAAGAGCGAGAGTTGCACCCCTTCTGAAAAAACCTACACTCGATCCCTCCGATGTCAACAACTACAGACCAGTATCCCTTTCTTTCTTTCTCTCCAAAACTCTTGAACGTGCCGTCCTTGGCCAGCTCTCCCGCTATCTCTCAGAATGACCTTCTTGATCCAAATCAGTCAGGTTTCAAGACTAGTCATTCAACTGAGACTGCTCTTCTCTGTATCACGGAGGCGCTCCGCACTGCTAAAGCTAACTCTCTCTCCTCTGCTCATCCTTCTAGACCTATCGGCTGCCCTCGGCTACTGTGAACCATCAGATCCTCCTCCACCTCTCCGAGTTGGGCATCCGGCGCGGCTCCACGCCCTTGATTGCGCTCCTACCTGACAGGTCGCTCCTACCAGGTGGCGTGGGCGAGAACTGCCTCCACACCACGGCTCACCACTGGTGTCCCCAGGGCTCTGTTCTAGGCCCTCTCCTATTCTCGCTATACACCAAGTCACTTGGCTCTGTCATAACCTCACATGGTCTCTCCTATCATTGCTATGCAGATCACACACATTAATCTTCCTTTCCTGATGACCAGGTGGCGAATCGCATCTCTGCATGTCTGGCAGACATATCCGTGTGGATGACGGATCACCACCTCGGCTGAATCTCGGCAAGACGGGAGCTGCTCTTCCTCCCGGGGAAGGATTGCCCGCTCCATGATCTCGCCACGGTTGACAACTCCATTGTGTCCTCCTCCCAGAGCGCTAAGAACCTTGGCGTGATCCTGGACAACACCCTGTCGTTCTCAACTAACATCAAGGCGGGGCCCGCTCCTGTAGGTTCATGCTCTACAACATCCGCAGAGTACGACCCTGCTCACAGGAAGCGGCGCAGGTCCTAATCCAGGCACTTGTCATCTCCGTCTGGATTACTGCACCGCTGTTGGCTGGGCTCCCTGCCTGTGCCATTAAACCCTACAACTCATCCAGAACGCCGCAGCCCGTCTGGTGTTCAACCTTCCCAAGTTCTCTCACGTCACCCCGCTCCTCCGCTCCCCTCCACTGGCTTCCAGTTGAAGTCCGCATCCGCCACAAGACCATGGTGCTTGCCTACGGAGCTGTGAGGGGAACGGCACCTCAGTACCTCCAGGCTCTGATCAGGCCCTACACCAAACAAGGGCACTGCGTTCATCCACCTCTGGCCTGCTCGCTCCCTACCACTGGGAGGAAGTACAGTTCCCGCCTCAGCCCAGTCAAAACTGTTCGCTGCTCTGGCCCCCCAATGGTGGAACAAACTCCTCACGACGCCAGGACAGCGGAGTCAATCACCACCTTCCGGAGACACCTGAAACCCCACCCTTAAGGAATACCTAGGATAGGATAAAGTAATCCCTCTCACCCCTCCCCCTGAAAAGATTTAGATGCACTACTGTTCCACTGGAGGTCATAAGGTGAATGCACCAATTTGTAAGTCGCTCTGGATAAGAGCGTCTGCTAAATGACTTAAATGTAAATGTAATAAGCAGCCGCCGTCATTTTAGAGAATTTGGCAGTACGTCCAACTGGCCTCAGAACCGCAGACCATATGTAACCACGCCAGCCCAGGACCTCCACATTCGGCTTCTTCACCATGGGATCGTTTGAGACCAGCCACCCGGACTGCTAAGGAAACTGTAGGTTTGCACAACCAAAGAAATTCTTCACAAACTGTCTTAGGGAAGCTCATCTGCGTGCTTGTCGTCCTCACCAGGATCTTGACCTGACTGCAGTTTGGTATCGTAACCGACTTCAGTGAGCAAATGCTCACCTTCGATGGCCACTGGCACGATGGAGAAGTGTTCATGGATGAATCCCAGTTTCAACTGTACCGGGCAGATGACAACCAGCGTGTATGGTGTTATGTGGGTGAGCGGTTTTCTGATGTCAACATTGGGAACAGAGTGCCCGATGGTGGAGGTAGGGACAAGGAACACAGTTGCATTTTATCAATGGCAATTAGAATTCACAGAGAAACCATGACGAGAGATCCTGAGTTCCTGCTCTGGATTGATGTATACGATAGCGTGTTCCAGTTCTAGCCAATATCCAATATCCAGCAACTTCGCACAGCCATTGAAGAAAAGTGAGACGACATTCCACAGACCACAATCAACAGCCTAATCAGCTCTATGCGAAGGAGATGTGTCGCACTGCATGAGACAAATGGTGGTCACACCAGATACTGAGTGGTTTTCTGATCTGAATCCATAGAATTTACTTCAATTGACTGATTTCCTTATATGAACTGCAACTCAGTAAAACCTTTGACATTGTTGCGTTTATTTTTGTTCAGTATAACTTTCTGTTGAGTTAGTATGCCAGATGTGTCAGTGTTTTCCAGAGTGGCAAAGCTCAAGTTAGTTATGTTACATGGTGGAATTAAACTGACAAAAATGATTGACTCACCACAGTAGAGAAGACATATCTCTGGTCTTTCTCTGGAGTAACAACAGAACATCTGACAGCAGCACAGCAAGAATATCTGAAATGAAAGGAGTTTCATTTTAGACCTGTGTGATCAATGCAGACAGAAGAGTCACTTCAGACTATGGAGATGCAGCCTGAGGAGAGGTAATCCTGTTACCTTTGAGTCTGCCAGAGGCAGCCTTGTGGTTGACGGTCCCATCGTGCAGCAGCCTGCGTCTGCCCAGGGCCAGGTCCTCTCCGCGGAACACATGGCCATCTTTGATCTTGCCCAGAGACTTGGGCTCCATCTTGTGGGCGATGTCTCGGAGACGCGAGGCCTTCTGATGGAGGTTGACCTGGGCATCAACGTGGACGATGCAGTCTTTGATCAGACCCAGAGACCTTGGCAGCTCCTCATGCTCCTCTGTGCCCACTGGAGGGAGGAAAGAAAAGACCCAGGTCAACTTCAGAAACAGTGGGTCGATTGCAACAAACGGGCAAAACTTAACATGGTTGAGGCTGTTCTGAGGGCAGAATAAGGTGCAACTCAATAATAGGAAGGTGTTCCCGGTGCAACTCAATATTAGGAAAGGTGTTCCTAATGTTTTTTTTTACTGTCAGTATGTGTGTGTGTTGCTCCCTCTTCTCTCCGCTCTCTCTCTCTCTATACTATTTCTCTGTTTTCCACACACAGCCTCTTTGGGTGTGGGGGCACGTGGGTGCAACTGTATTTGAAGGTAGTGTTCCTAATGTTTGGTATACTCTGTGCTAAAATCATCTCCTCATGAACCATGCGTCAGATTCACTCCAGATTTTGTATTCTGACTTATGCTTGCACAAAGGAAGATACTGTAGTTCCTAAATACTTGCTTTGTCATCCCACTGATATTGTGTCCTGTCATCCTGTGATCCACGTTCATTGCTGCTCACAGCTATATTTTGTATTACTTATTGTTAATACTGTCTTTGGTGTGATTATCAATGCACAAGCACCTTTTAACCCACTCCTATCCGTGAGGCTCCCCTAGAGGAGGAAGTGGAGGACCATCCTCCTCAGTGAATCTCAGAAATTAAAAAGTAAAATGTTTCAAAAGTTCTCCTTTTTCAAGAAAACTATACTAAATATATTCACGTCACCAAATAATTGATTAAAATGTACTGTTTTGCAAGGAAGGTCTAGAGTAGCCTCACCAGCACTCTGTAAGGAAGCACCATGGTATAGCCGAGGACAGCTAGTTTCCGTCCTCCTCTTGGTACATTGCTTTCAATACAAAACTGAAGAGGCTCGTGGTTCTCAGCCACTTCCTATAGACTTACAAAGTAATTATCCTCTTCAGGATCGACCCGTGTTTTCAATTTTAGCCTAAAATTACATAGCCAAATCTAACTGCCTGTAACTCAGGCCCTGAAGCAAGGTTATGAATATTATTGGTACCATTTGAAAGGAAACACTTTGAAATTTGTGGAAATGTGAAAGGAATGTAGGAGAACACAATAGACCTGGTAAAAGATAATACAATAAAATGTTTAAATGCAAGATAAAGACCATGCATTATTCCAGTGCAGCTGCAATTTAGATTTTGGCCACTAGATGGAGGCAGGGTATGTGCAAAGTTTTAGACTGAACCATTGCATTTCTGTTCAAAATGTTGTATCAAGACTGCCAAAATGTGCCTAATATGTTTATTAATAACTTTTCATGTTCAAAACTGTGCACTCTCTCAAACAATAGCATGATATGCTACTGTAATGGACAGTGCAGTTAGATTAACAAGAATTTGCTTTTCTGCCAATATTTCAGATATGTCTGTCCCGGGACATTTTCTTGTTACTTACAAGCTCATGCTAATCGCATTAGCCTACGTTAGCTCAACGGCCCCTGGGGACCCACCGATCCTGGAAGCTATGACTAG
>NW_027033773.1:0-6795 GCF_034236695.1 Oncorhynchus nerka | reverse complement strand
GTAACAGTATGTTTCTGGTCAGGTCAAATCAATGTGTTCATAGCTAAGGACCCTGGGATTAAAACACCTCCCACTGCAACTGGATTCTGGACTTCCTGACAGGCCACCCAGGTGGTAAGGGTAGGTAACAACACGTCTGCCACGCTGATCCTCAACACTGGGGTCCCTCAGGGCTACTGTACTCCTGTTTAAACACGACTGCCACGCTGATCCTCAACACTGGGGTCCCTCAGGGCTACTGTACTCCTGTTTAAACACGACTGCCACGCTGATCCTCAACACTGGGGTCCCCAGGGCTACTGTACTCCCTGTTTAAACACGTCTGCCACGCTGATCCTCAACACTGGGGTCCCTCAGGCTACTGTACTCCCCTGTTTAAACACGACTGCCACGCTGATCCTCAACACTGGGGTCCTCAGGCTACTGTACTCCCTGTTTAAACACGCACTCATGGCCAAAACGACTCCATCACCATCATTAATTTAGCTGACGACACAACAGTGGCCTGATCACCCATAACGATCAGACAGCCTATAGGGAGGAGGTCAGAGACCTGGCAGTGTGGTGCCAGGACAACAACCTCCCTCAATGGCCAGAGCAAGACAAAGGAGCTGATCGTGGACTGCAGGAAAAGGCGGGCCAAACAGGCCCCCATTAATATCGCCAGCTGTGTAGTGGAGCAGGTCGAGAGTTTCAAGTTCCTTGGTGTCCACATCACCAACAAACTAACATGGTCCAAACACACCAAAACAGTCGTGAAGAGGGCACGACAACACTTTTTCCCCCTCAGGAGACTGAAAAGATTTGGCATGGATCTCCAGATCCTCAAAATGTTATACAGCTGCACCACTGAGAGCATCCTGACCAGTTGCGTCACCGCCTGGTATGGCAACTGCTCGGCATCTGAATGTAAGGCACGACAGAGGGTAGTGCGTACAGCCCAGTACATCACTGCCTGGTATGGCAACGGCTCTGCCTCCGACTGCAAGGCACTACAGAGGGTAGTGTGTACAGCCCAGTACATCACTAGGGCCAAGCTTCCTGCCATCCACGACCTATATAATAGGCGGTGTCAGAGGAAAGCCCCAAAAATTGTCAGAGACTCCAGTCACCCAAGTCATAGACTGTTTTCTATGCTACCACACGGCAAGCGGTACCGGAGCGCCACGTCTAGGACCAAAAGGCTTCTTAACAGCTTCTACCCCCGAGCCATAAGACCGCTGAACAATTAATCAAATGGCCACCAGAGTGTTTACATTGACCCCCCTTTTGTTTTGTACACTGCTGCTACTCACTGTTTATTGTCTCTGCATAGTCACTTCACCCTACCTACATGTACACTGCTGCTACTCACTGTTTATTATCTCTGCAGAGTCACTTCACCCTACCTACATGTACACTGCTGCTACTCACTGTTTATTATCTCTGCAGAGTCACTTCACCCTACCTACATGTACACTGCTGCTACTCACTGTTTATTCTCTATGCAGAGTCACTTCACCCTACCTACATGTACACTGCTGCTACTCACTGTTTATTATCTCTGCAGAGTCACTTCACCCTACCTACATGTACACTGCTACTCACTGTTTATTATCTCTGCAGAGTCACTTCACCCTACCTACATGTACACTGCTGCTACTCACTGTTTATTATCTCTGCAGAGTCACTTCACCCTACCTACATGTACTGCTGCTACTCACTGTTTATTATCTCTGCAGAGTCACCCACCTTCACCCCTACCTACATGTACACTGCTGCTACTCACTGTTTATTATCTCTGCAGAGTCACTTCACCCTACCTACATGTACACTGCTGCTACTCACTGTTTATTATCTCTGCAGAGTCACTTCACCCTACCTACATGTACACTGCTGCTACTCACTGTTTATTATCTCTGCATAGTCACTTCACCCTACCTACATGTACACTGCTGCTACTCACTGTTTATTATCTCTGCATAGTCACTTCACCCTACCTACATGTACACTGCTGCTACTCACTGTTTATTATCTCTGCAGAGTCACTTCACCCTACCTACATGTACACTGCTGCTACTCACTGTTTATTATCTCTGCAGAGTCACTTCACCCTACCTACATGTACACTGCTGCTACTCACTGTTTACTATGCATGGTTACTTTACCCTACACCTACATATACACTGTCTACTCTGTTTATTGTCTATGATGAATCACTTCACCCTACCTACATGTACACTGCTGCTACTCACTGTTTATTATCTCTGCAGAGTCACTTCACCCTACCTACATGTACACTGCTACTCACTGTTTATTATCTCTGCAGAGTCACTTCACCCCTACCTACATGTACACTGCTGCTACTCACTGTTTTTATTATCTCTGCATAGT
Organism: Oncorhynchus nerka; assembly: GCF_034236695.1. NCBI lineage: Eukaryota > Metazoa > Chordata > Actinopteri > Salmoniformes > Salmonidae > Oncorhynchus > Oncorhynchus nerka. The sequence continues at coordinate 4,422 of NW_027033773.1, read as the reverse complement.
CACTTCACCCTACCTACATGTACACTGCTGCTACTCACTGTTTATTATCTCTGCAGAGGTCACTTCCTACCTACATGTACATATTACCTCCATAACCTGTACCCCCTTTTACTGACTAGGTACGGTACCCCCCCTGTATATAGCCTCCACATGACTAGGTACGGTACCCTGTATATAACCTCATTGTTTTCAGTACCGGTACCCCCTGTATATAGCCTCCACATTGACTGGTGCAGTACCCCCTGTATATAGCCTCCACATTGACTCTGTTGGTACCCTGTATCTATAGCCTCCACATGCTTCAGTGCCCGGTACACTGTATATAGCCTCCACTATTTCAGTGCCGGTACCCCCTGTATATAGCCTCTACAGTGACTACAGTCCCGGTACCCCTAATATAGCCTCCACACTGACTCTGCTGCTACCCCCTGTTTATTATCTCTAGCATCCACCCTACTCGTACACTGCTGCTACCACTGTTTATTATCCTCCCACACTACTACATGTACATATTACCTCCACTGTATATAGCCTCGCACTGACTAGGTACCGGTACCCCTGTATATAGCCTCCACACTGACTAGGTACCGGTACCCCTGTATATAGCCTCTACATTGACTGGGTACCGGTACCCCCTGTATATAGCCTCCACATTGACTCAGTACCGAGCACTCTGTATATAGCCCTCCACATTGACTCTGTACCGGGTACCCCCTGTATATAGCCTCCACATTGACTCGGTACATTGCCCTGTATATAGCCTCCACATTGACTCGGTGCAGGTACCCTGTATATAGCCTCCACATTGACTCCGGTTGCCGGTACCCCCTGTATATAGCCTCCACACTGACTAGTACCTGGTACCCCCTGTATATAGCCTCCACACTGACTCGGTAAATGGGTACCCCTGTATATAGCCTCCACACTGACTAGGTACCGTACCCCCTGTATATAGCCTCCACAGTGACTAAATACCGGTACCCCCTGTATATAGCCTCCACATTGACTCGTACCGTACCCCTGTATATAGCCTCCACATTGACTCGGTACCGGTACCCCTGTATATAGCCTCACATTGACTTCGGTACCGTACCCCTGTATATAGCCTCCACATTTGTACGGTACCCCTGTGTATAGCCTCCACATTGGACTTCGTACGGTACCCCCCTGTATATAGCCTCCACATTGACTCGGTACCGGTACCCTGTATATAGCCTCCACACTGACTCGGGTACCGTTGCCCTGTATATAGCCTCCACACTGACTAGGTACCGGTGCACCCCTGTATAGCCTCCACACTGACTTCGGTGCCGGTGCCCCTGTATATAGCCTCCACATTGACTCGGTACCGTACCCCCTGTATATAGCCTCCACAGTGACTAGGTACCGGTACCCCCTGTATATAGCCTCCCACATTGACTCCGGTACCGGTACCCCTGTATATAGCCTCCATATTGACTACGTGCCGGTACCCCACCAGTATATAGCCTCCACACTGACTGGTGCCGGTACCCCTGTATATAGCCTCACATTGACTCGGTACCCCCATAGCCTCCACATTGACTGCCCCCTGTATATAGCCTCCACATTGACTCGCACCGTACCCTGTATAGGCCTCCACATTGACTCGGTACCGGTACCCCCTGTATAGCCTCCCACTGACTCGGTACCGGTACCCCCTGTATATACCCTCCACCTCGGTATGACTTCTGTGACTCGTACCGTACCCCCTGTATATAGCCTCCACACTGACTCATTGCCGGTACCCCCTGTATATAGCCTCCACACTGACTCGGTACGGTACCCCCTGTATATAGCCTCCACACTGACTGGTACCGTACCCTGTATATAGCCTCCACACTGACTCGGTGCCGTGCCCCTGTATATAAGCCCTCCACACTGACTCGGTACCGGTACCCCCTGTATATAAGCCTCCACATTGACTCGCAATCGGCACTTCCCTGTATATAGCCTCCACATTGACTGCACCGTGCCCCTGGTATATAGCCTCCATTAATTGACTAGGTACCGGTACCCCCTGTATATACCCTCTACATTGACTCGGGTACATTTATATAGCCTCCACACTGACTGTGCAGTGCCCCCTGTATATAGCTCCACAGTGACCGTACCGTACCCCCTGTATATAGCCTCTACACTGACTGCACTGGTACCCTGTATATAGCCTCCCCACTGACTCGGGTACCGTACCCCTGTATATAGCCTCCACATTGACTCGGTACCGTACCCCCTGTCTCTAGCCTCCACATTGACTCGTGCCGGTACCCCCTGTATATAGCCTCCACATTGACTGTACCGGTACCCCCTGTATATAGCCACTCTACATTGACTCTGTACAGTACCCCCTGTACTATACCCTCCACACTGACTAGGTACCGGGTACCCCCTGTATATATTCTCCACATTGACTCGGTACAGTACCCCCTGTATATAGCCTCCACATTGACTCTGTGCAGGGCCCCCTGTATATACCCTCCACTGACTCGGTACCGTACCCCTGTATATAGCCTCCACACTGACCGGCACGGTACCCCTGTATATACCTCCACATTGACTCGGTACCCATTTCCCTATATATAGCCTCCACATTGACTCGGTACACATTCTGTATATAGCCTCCCCTTGACCGGTGACCGTACCCTGTATATACCTCCACACTGACTGCAACGTACCCCCTGTATATAGCCTCCACATTGACTCCTGGTACCGTACCCCTGTATATAGCTCCACATTGACCTGTACCGTACCCCTGTATATAGCTTCTCCACATTGACTCGGTACCGTACCCTGTATATAGCCTCCACACTGACTCTCGGTAATCGGTACCCTCAGCAGGCCTCTTAATATTGACTCTCGGTACCGTACCCCTGTATATAGCCTCCACACTGACTGCATCGTACCCCCTGTATATAGCCTCCACACTGACTCGGTACCGGTACCCCTGTATATAGCCTCCACACTGACTCGGTACCGGTACCCCCTGTATATAGCCTCCACATTGACTCGGTACCGGTACCCCCTGTATATAGCCTCCACATTGACTCGGTACCGGTACCCCCTGTATATAGCCTCCACACTGACTCGGTACCGGTACCCCCTGTATATAGCCTCCACACTGACTCGGTACCGGTACCCCTGTATATAGCCTCCACACTGACTCGGTACCGTACCCCCTGTATATAGCCTCCACATTGACTCGGTACCGGTACCCCCTGTATATAGCCTCCACACTGACTCGGTACCGGTACCCCCTGTATATAGCCTCCACATTGACTCGGTACCGGTACCCCCTGTATATAGCCTCCACACTGACTCGGTACCGGTACCCCCTGTATATAGCCTCCACACTGACTCGGTACCGGTACCCCCTGTATATAGCCTCCACATTGACTCGGTACCGGTACCCCCTGTATATAGCCTCCACACTGACTCGGTACCGGTACCCCTGTATATAGCCTCCACACTGACTCGGTACCGGTACCCCCTGTATATAGCCTCCACACTGACTCGGTACCGGTACCCCCTGTATATAGCCTCCACATTGACTCGGTACCGGTACCCCTGTATATAGCCTCCACATTGACTCGGTACCGGTACCCCCTGTATATAGCCTCCACATTGACTCGGTACCGGTACCCCCTGTATATAGCCTCCACATTGACTCGGGTACCGGTACCCCCTGTATATAGCCTCCACATTGACTCGTGTACCGGTACCCCCTGTATATAGCCTCCACACTGACTCGGTACCGGTACCCCCTGTATATAGCCTCCACACTGACTCGGTACCGGTACCCCTGTATATAGCCTCCACACTGACTCGGTACCGGTACCCCCTGTATATAGCCTCCACACTGACTCGGTACCGGTACCCCCTGTATATAGCCTCCACATTGACTCGGTACCGGTACCCCCTGTATATAGCCTCCACACTGACTCGGTACCGGTACCCCCTGTATATAGCCTCTACATTGACTCGGTACCGGTACCCCCTGTATATAGCCTCCACACTGACTCGGTACCGGTACCCCCTGTATATAGCCTCCACACTGACTATGTACCGGTACCCCCTGTATATAGCCTCCACACTGACTCGGTACCGGTACCCCCTGTATATAGCCTCCACATTGACTCGGTACCGGTACCCCCTGTATATAGCCTCCACACTGACTCGGTACCGGTACCCCCTGTATATAGCCTCTACATTGACTCGGTACCGGTACCCCCTGTATATAGCCTCCACATTGACTCTGTACCGGTACCCCCTGTATATAGCCTCCACACTGACTATGTACCGGTACCCCCTGTATATAGCCTCCACACTGACTCGGTACCGGTACCCCCTGTATATAGCCTCCACATTGACTCGGTACCGGTACCCCCTGTATATAGCCTCCACACT
>NW_027033772.1:0-6795 GCF_034236695.1 Oncorhynchus nerka | reverse complement strand
GTTATTCTGTTATCTCTAACAGTGTGGCTCTAACAGTGTGGCTCTAACGTTATTCTGTTATCTCTGGCAGTGTGGCTCTATAACTGTTATTCTGTTATCTCTAACAGTGTGGCTCTAAAGTTATTCTGCTATATCTAACAGTGTGGCTCTAACAGTGTGGCTCTGAAGAGGTTATCTGTTATCTCTAACAGTGTGGCTCTAACGGTGTGGCTCTAACAGTTGCTCTGTTATTCTGTACCTCTAACAGTGTGGCTCTAACTGTTATTCTGTTATCTCTAACAGTGTGGCTCTAACTGTTATTCTGTTATCTCTAACAGTGTGGCTCTAACAGTGTGGCTCTAACAGTGTGGCTCTAACTGTTATTCTGTTATATCTAACAGTGTGGCTCTAACTGTTATTCTGTTATATCTAACAGTGTGGCTCTAACTGTTATTCTGTTATCTCTAACAGTGTGGCTCTAACAGTGTGGCTCATAACAGTGTGGCTCTGTTTATCCTGTTATCTCTAACAGTGTGGCTCTAAACAGTGTGGCTCTAGCTGTTATTCTGTTATATCTAACAGTGTGGCTCTAACTGTTATTCTGTTATATCTAACAGTGTGGCTCTAACTGTTATTACTGTTATATCTAACAGTGTGGCTCTAACTGTTATTCTGTTATATCTAACAGTGTGGCTCTAACTGTTATTCTGTTATCTCTAACAGTGTGGCTCTAACAGTGTGGCTCTAACAGTGTGGCTCTAACTGTTATTCTGTTATCTCTAACAGTGTGGCTCTAACTGTTATTCTGTTATATCTAACAGTGTGGCTCTAACATGTTATTCTGTTATCTCTAACAGAGTGTGGCTCTAACAGTGTGGCTTAACAGTTATTCTGTTATCTCTAACAGTGTGGCTCTAACATGTTATTCCCTGTTATCTCTAACAGTGTGGCTCTAACCGTTATTCTGTTATATCTAACAGTGTGGCTCTCAACAGTTATTCTGTTATCTCTAACAGAGTGGCTCTAACAGTGTGGCTCTAACTTCAGTGTGGCTCTAACAGTGTGGCTCTAACTGTTATTCTGTTATCTCTAACAGAGTGGCTCTAACAGTGTGGCTCTAACAGAGTGGCTCTAACTGTTATTCTGTTATATCTCAACAGTGTGGCTCTAACTGTTATTCTGTTATATCTAACAGTGTGGCTCTAACTGTTATTCTGTTATCTCTAACAGTGTGGCTCTTAACTAGTGTGGCTCTAACAGTGTGGCTCTAACAGTGTGGCTCTAACTGTTATTCTGTTATATCTAACAGTGTGGCTCTAACTGTTATTCTGTCATATCTAACAGTGTGGCTCTAACTGTTATTCTGTTATATCTAACAGTGTGGCTCTAACTGTTATTCTGTTATATCTAACAGTGTGGCTCTAACTGTTATTCTGTTATCTCTAACAGTGTGGCTCTAACAGTGTGGCCTCTAACAGTGTGGCTCTAACTGTTATTCTGTTATATCTAACAGTGTGGCTCTCAACAGTTATTCTGTTATATCTAACAGTGTGGCTCTAACAGTTATTCTGTTATCTCTAACAGAGTGGCTCTAACAGTGTGGCTCTAACAGTTATTCTGTTATCTCTAACAGTGTGGCTCTAACAGTTATTCTGTTATCTCTAACAGTGTGGCTCTAACAGTTATTCTGTTATATCTAACAGTGTGGCTCTAACAGTTATTCTGTTATCTCTAACAGAGTGGCTCTAACAGTGTGGCTCTAACAGTGTGGCTCTAACAGTGTGGCTCTAACTGTTATTCTGTTATCTCTAACAGAGTGGCTCTAACAGTGTGGCTCTAACAGAGTGGCTCTAACTGTTATTCTGTTATATCTAAAAGTGTGGCTCTAACTGTTATTCTGTTATATCTAACAGTGTGGCTCTAACTGTTATTCTGTTATCTCTAACAGTGTGGCTCTAACAGTGTGGCTCTAACAGTGTGGCTCTAACAGTGTGGCTCTAACTGTTATTCTGTTATCTCTAACAGTGTGGCTCTAACTGTTATTCTGTTATATCTAACAGTGTGGCTCTAACTGTTATTCTGTTATCTCTAACAGTGTGGCTCTAACAGTGTGGCTCTAACAGTGTGGCTCTAACAGTGTGGCTCTAACTGTTATTCTGTTATATCTAACAGTGTGGCTCTAACTGTTATTCTGTTATATCTAACAGTGTGGCTCTAACAGTGTGGCTCTAACAGTGTGGCTCTAACAGAGTGGCTCTAACTGTTATTCTGCTATCTTTAACAGTGTGGCTCTAACTGTTATTCTGTTATATCTAACAGTGTGGCTCTAACTGTTATTCTGTTATATCTAACAGTGTGGCTCTAACAGTGTGGCTCTAACAGTGTGGCTCTAACAGAGTGGCTCTAACAGAGTGGCTCTAACTGTTATTCTGCTATCTCTAACAGTGTGGCTCTAACTGTTATTCTGTTATATCTAACAGTGTGGCTCTAACAGTGTGGCTCTAACAGTGTGGCTCTAACTGTTATTCTGTTATATCTAACAGTGTGGCTCTAACTGTTATTCTGTTATCTCTAACAGTGTGGCTCTAACTGTTATTCTGTTATATCTAACAGTGTGGCTCTAACTGTTATTCTGTTATCTCTAACAGTGTGGCTCTAACTGTTATTCTGTTATCTCTAACAGTGTGGCTCTAACTGTTATTCTGTTATCTCTAACAGTGTGGCTCTAACTGTTATTCTGTTATCTCTAACAGTGTGGCTCTAACAGTGTGGCTCTAACAGTGTGGCTCTAACTGTTATTCTGTTATATCTAACAGTGTGGCTCTAACTGTTATATCTAACAGTGTGGCTCTAACTGTTATTCTGTTATCTCTAACAGTGTGGCTCTAACTGTTATTCTGTTATCTCTAACAGTGTGGCTCTAACTGTTATTCTGTTATCTCTAACAGTGTGGCTCTAACTGTTATTCTGTTATATCTAACAGTGTGGCTCTAACAGTGTGGCTCTAACTGTTATTCTGCTATATCTAACAGTGTGGCTCTAACAGTGTGGCTCTAACAGTGTGGCTCTAACTGTTATTCTGCTATATCTAATAGTGTGGCTCTAACAGTTATTCTGTTATCTCTAAGTGTTGCTTTAAGGACCCATTTAGGTATCAAAACAAAAACACTACCGTTCAAAGGTTTGGGGTCACTTAGAAATGTCCTCGTTTTTACCGAAAAGTACATTTGTTTGTCCATTAAAATAACATCAAATCGATCAGAACTACAGTGTAGACATTGTTAATGTTGTAAATTACTATCGTAGCTGTAAATGGCCGATTTTTTATATAATATCTACACAGGCGTACAGATGCCCATTATCAGCAACCATCACTCCTATGTTCCAATGTCACGTTGTGTTAGCTAATCCAAGTGTATCATTTAAAACGATAATTGATCGTTAGAAAACCCTTTTGCAATTATGTTAGCACAGCTGAAAACTGTTGTGCTCATTAAAGAAGCAACAACTCTCCTTCTTTAGACTAGTTGAGCATCTGGAGCATCAGCATTTGTGGTTCAATTACAGGCTCAAAATGGCCAGAAACAAATACCTTTCCTCTGAAACTTGTCAGTCTATTCTTGTTCTGGGAAATAAAGGTTATTCCATGCGAGAAATTGCCAAGAAACTGAAGATCTCGTACAACGCTGTTTACTACTCCCTTCACAGAACAGTGCAAACTGGCTCTAACCAGAATAGAAAGAGGAGTAAGAGACCCCGGGACACAACTGAGCAAAAGGACAAGTACATTAGAGTATCTAGTTTGAGAAACAGACGCCTCACAAGTCCTCAACTGGCAGCTTCATTAAATAGTACCCGCAGAACACCAGTCTCAAAGTCAACAGCCGAACAGGCGACTCTGGGATGCTGGTCTGCTAGGCAGAGTTGCGAAAGAAAAGCCATATCTCAGACTGGCCAATAAAAATAAAAAGATTAAAATGGGCAAAAGCACACAGACACTGGACAGAGGAACTCTGCCTAGAAGGCCAGCATCCAGGAGTCGCCTCTTCACTGTTGGACGTTGGGACTGGTGTTCTTGTGCGTACATGATACAGACAACATCTTGGAGTCATTTTACCTTCTGATCTGTGAACATTTAGTGATATGACCCATTTTATACATAGACGTTATAGGTCATTAACCATTCTCCTTCTTTAGGATTGTATATTCAGCAAATCACCAGCATCAAGTTCCCTTTGAATCCCATGTACCATTCAAAGTGGTTGTGCTGATAAAATTGTGTCATATCTTCAGAATTAGCAGAGAGCCAACTGTGGAAATGTGATGTACTTGTAGAGTTGTTTGAGATAATATGTCTTACAATGAACACAATCTATAAAGGTAGTTTTGAGATTTTCATATTAATAGTTTCAATGTTGAATAAATGAATGTGACAATGTGTTTTTCAGAATCTAGACATAGTCCATATGTTAAGGCTGACAGGAGTATAAAGTTGAGTGATAGGGCATCATTTAGATTTCCTCCTAAATAGACATACCCAAACGTAATTATTTTTCATGAAATGGACATAAACAATTACTGATAATGTTACCACAGTTTTAGAACGTTCTGGAACATTTTTGTATACATTTCTGAGCTGTACTCACTTTTGAGGACAAACACTCAAGTATGTAGTACAAATACTATGACCAAAGGAATGACTTAGTTATGTTGAGAGCTCTAAATCCATCTGAGAATGTCACAGCGAAATGAAACGTCTTTTGTTGCATCCACTCCCATTTCATATGTGTGAGTTTTACAGACACAGGAACCCGTTACAAATCTACAGTAGCAGCAACACCTGATCACCAGACGATGATTCAACAAGGTCATGTACTTAACTTATTGAATTAAACAGTAACCAATCAAATGTGTCTTGTGGGTTGGGTTGATGAGGAGATGCAAATGCAACAATGGGAATGTTGGTTTTACATGGCCCGTTGGCCCGGTTGTGTGGAGATTTCAAGGATCGGACCCTTTTTTTAAATCACCTAAAATTATATTCCCAAATCTAACTAGCTGTAGCTCAGGACCTGGTGCAAGGATATGCATATTCATGATACCATTTGAACACATTGAAGTTTGTGGAAATATGAAAGTAGGAGAATATAACACATTAGATCCGGTAAAAGATAATACAAAGCCTTTTTTTTTGTACCATCATCTTTGAAATTCAGGAGGAAGGCCATAATGTATTCCAGGCGCAATTTAGATGTTGGCCACTAGATGGCAGCAGTGTATTTGCAAAGTTTTAGATTGATCCAATGAACTATTGCATATCTGTTCAAATGTTGTATCAAGACTGCCCAAATGTGCCTAATTAGTTTGTTAACCTCTTGCTTCTACCCTCTACTTTTTTGAACATTCTGTTAGAAATCGCGCAACATTTCAGCGCCCTGTTACTAATGCCAGGATATATAGTATATGCATATGATTAGTATGCGTGGATAGAAAACACTCAGACGTTTATAAAACTGGTTAAATCACGGCTGTGACTATAACAGAACGTGCGTTTCATCGAAAAGTGCAGGAAAATCTGATCACTGAAAATGGAAAAATATATCCATGCGCCACTTCAACCAATTGATAAAGGTGACCCACATTTAATGGGGCCGAGCTTGCAATACCTACAGCTTCCACACGATGTCAACAGTCTTGTCATTTGCCTACCTTTTGTTTTCTTGGGTCAAAAACACGCAAGGCAGCGCATTTCCGGATGTTTTGTGAAAGTTTATCGTCGACTTTTTTGATTTTAAAAAATGACGTCGCGTTATAAAACTGTGTTTTTTTCCTTGATTACAGTCTTCATAGATTGATATCTAGGCTATATATGGACCGATTTAAACGAAAAAAAGACCCAATAGTGATGTTTATGGGACATCTAGGAGTGCCAACAAAGAAGATGGTCAAAGGTAATGAATGTTTTATATTTTATTGGTGCGTTTAGTGTAGCGCCGACTATGCTAATTATTTTGTTTATGTCCCCTGCGGGTCTTTTGGGGTGTTACATGCTATACATGCGAAAAGCATTTTAAAAATCTGACTTGTTGCCTGTATTCACAACGAGTGTAGCTTTAATTCACTACCCTGCATGTGTATTTTAATGAACGTTTGAGTTTTAACTAGTACTATTAGCATTTAGCGTAGCACATTTGCATTTCCAGATGTCTAGATGGGACGCCTGCGTGTAAGGTAGGAGCAAGAGGTTATAGAGGTCCTAGATGGCATTCATTGTAGCTGGGGATTTTAACAAGGCTAATCTGAAAACACCCAAATTTTATCAGCATATTGACCACGGTGACTATTAAAACTTTCCCAAACCAGAAACCTGGTTTGATGGGAGTATTAAACCATGGTTTGATGGCAGCAAAGTGCGAACCACTGCTTTTAATCATGGCAATGTGACTGGAAACATGACCGAATACAAACAGTGTAGTTATTCCCTCCGAAAGGCAATCAAACATGGCGACAGTATAGAGACAAAGTAGAGTCGCAATTCAACGGCTCAAACACGAGATGCATGTGGCAGGGTCTACAGTCAATCACAGACAACAAAAAGAAAACCAGCCCCGATGTCTTGCTCCCAGACAGACTAAACAACTTCTTTGCTCGCTTTGAGGACAATACAGTGCCACTGACATGGTCCGCTACCAAAACCTACGGGCTCTCCTTCACCGCAGCGAATGTGAATAAAACATTTAAATGTGTTAACCCTCGCAAGGCTGCCTGCCCAGACGACATCCCCAGCCGTGTCCTCAGAGCATAAAAAATTTCTGC
>NW_027033771.1:0-6791 GCF_034236695.1 Oncorhynchus nerka | reverse complement strand
AAATCCAAATCAAATCCAATTTTATTTGTCACATACACATGGTTAGCAGATGTTAATGCGAGTGTAGCGAAATGCTTGTGCTTCTAGTTCCGACAATGCAGTGATAACCAACAAGTAATCTAACTAACAATTCTAAAACTACTGTCTTATACACAGTGTAAGGGGATAAAGAATATGTACATAAGGATATATGAGTGAGTGATGGTACAGAGCAGCATACAGTAGATGGTATCGAGTACAGTATATACATATGAGATGAGTATGTAGACAAAGTAAACAAAGTGGCATAGTTAAAGTGGCTAGTGATACATGTATTACATAAGGATGCAGTCGATGATGTAGAGTACAGTATATACGTATGCATATTAGATGAATAATGTAGGGTAAGTAACATTATATAAGGTAGCATTGTTTAAAGTGGCTAGTGATATATTTACATCATTTCCCATCAATTCCCATTATTAAAGTGGCTGGAGTTGGGTCAGTGTCAATGACAGTGTGTTGGCAGCAGCCACTCAATGGTGGCTGTTTAACAGTCTGATAGCCTTGAGATAGAAGCTGTTTTTCAGTCTCTCAGTCTCTAAATGATCATGTATAAAAGGTGGGATGAATCTATTCACATTTCATCATCCAAAAGCAGTTTTCATAACAAAGTGGGGAAATGAGAAACACATGAAAATGGATCATTACGAACTGTAGAGAACACCTTCACGTGGAAACATCATGTGATTTAATAAATGGATCATGTTTTGTTGCAGGGGAATGTGGATTATACGTACATGCACACACACTAAGACCAAACTTAAGGGCTTTACTACTTGATTGCATTCTTTACAGAAATAAGAAGATAAGAACTCTCTCAATTTAATTGGATTTCCTCTAAAAAAGATATATTGCAATGCAACACTAGTGTGTTTTTAGAAACTGGTGGGCTCAGATAGCCAATTAATCACTGAAGCGGCTACATGTGTTTTGCTGTCACAGAGTCTTTGTTTAATGGAGGTGAATGACAACGAAGAGCCTGTAGATGAAGACATGCAATTACCAGCCTATTTCCTTATCTAGGCTTAGGGTTTATGACCATATAAGGACCATATTCAGTCACATAAAATACTGTACATGAATAGTGCAAGGAGTTAATGAGTACAGTCTATGTGTGTGCATGTGTGTGTGTGCGTGTGTGTGTGTGTGTGTGTGTGTGTGTGTGTGTGTGTGTGTGTGTGTGTGTGCGTGTGTGTGTTTGTGTGTGTGTGTGTGTGTGTGCTTTTCATTAGCCTAATATGCAGTCAAATTGGTATTACTACAGCCCAATAAGATACTTGATATCCCCTCCATTTCAATTACTGAAACCACAGTGAAGAGAAATATAATGGAAAGCAAATTATTGTCATTGTTGATGAGGTTTCCTCTCTCATCTGGTCTGTGTGTGGTGTCAGTGTGTGTCTGATTGAGGTTGAAGGGGGACGTGCTGTATGTGTGTGTGTGTGTGTGTGTGCATCCGTGTGTGTGCACAACTACAAGTATGTGTGTGTGTGTGTGTGTGTGTGTGTGTGTGTGTGTGTGTGTGTGTGTGTGTGTGTGTGTGTGTGTGTGTGTGTGTGTGTATGCGCTCCTGTGTCACCATCATGATCTATCTGTGCTCGCTCTTAAAGGACAAACACATCAATCACAACAGCGGCCATTTTGTTCTGAATAAGAAAAGGGGTCAGTAGGCTAGCTCAGGCTAACTCAGGAATCTCCATGTATTTACATAGTGCTGGTACTGTACAACCAATATTATCTTGAGAAACCCATTCATTTATTTATTTTCAACCTGCAACTAACTCTCTTACTCTCAAACAGACAGATCCCACTCATTCCAAAACCATTTCCCATGTCTCATTTTCTCAGATCACATTGTCTCCTTCCCTCTCCTCTCTCTGTCACTCTGTCCTCTCCCTCTTTAGCGCAGCAATCAGACTCTCGTAAGGGAAGGATACATTTTCATGACAATGTGATCTGTAAAGCTCAAAGAGGGTAACAGTGGTAGAGCACTGATGTGTGTGTCTGTGAACATCTCTTCCTCCACATGAGAAATGGTTGTGGAATGAGTGGGATCTGTCTGTTTGAGAGACGTTGATGTAGAGAATTCATATAGTCCTTTGAGTATTTCCCCCTCCACTCACCCCGAACATTTCACATGTCAACCCATGTGTTTCTGTGTGTTGTCACCTGTCATGCTATTGTCTGTAGTCATAAACACATTACACGCACATCGTGTGTGTTTCGACTCGTTCAGCCAAAAGGACAAATCTTTCCACTCATGTCATTCATTTGAGTCAGTAATGCCCAAAGCATGCAGGATCCCTTACAGGTGAACGATGAACGGAAAACTCCAAAGAGTCATGATTCTACCAGCCTTTTGTTCACGTGTCGTTCACCAAAGGGAGTTTAATGAAGCTGAGACTTGTAAACGTGTCGTTCACCAAAGGGAGTTTAATGAAGCTGAGACTTGTAAACGTGTCGTTCACCAAAGGGAGTTTAATGAAGCTGAGACTTGTAAACGTGTCGTTCACCAAAGGGAGTTTAATGAAGCTGAGACTTGTAAACGTGTCGTTCACCAAAGGGAGTTTAATGAAGCTGAGACTTGTAAACGTGTCGTTCACCAAAGGAAGTTTAATGAAACTGAGACTTGTAAATGTGTCGTTCACCAAAAGGAGCTTAATGAAGCTGAGACTTGTAAACGTATCGTTCACCAAAGGGAGGTTAATGAAGCTGAGACTTGTAAACATGTCGTTCACCAAAGGGAGTTTAATGAAGCTGAGACTTGTAAATGTGTCGTTCACCAAAAGGAGCTTAATGAAGCTGAGACTTGTAAACGTGTCGTTCACCAAAAGGAGCTTAATAAAGCTGAGACTTGTAAACGTGTCGTTCACCAAAAGGAGCTTAACTTCTTGCGGCGAGCCATCCCGGATCCGGGATCGTGAATAACTATTCATGAAAATCGCAAATGAAATGAAATCAATATGCTAGCTCTCAAGCTTAGCCTTTTGTTAACAACACTGTCATCCCAGATTTTCAAAAATATGCTTCTCAACCATAGCAAAACTAGCATTTGTGTAACAGTATTGATAGCTATTGATAGCTAGCATTAGCATTTAGCGTTAGCATTCAGCAGGCAACATTTCCACAAAAACCAGAAAACCATTCAAATAAAATCATTTACCTTTGAAGAACTTCGGATGTTTTCAATGAGGAGACTCTCAGTTAGATAGCAAATGTTCAGTCTTTCCTGAAAGATTATTTGTTTAGGAGAAATCGCTCCATTTTGTGCGTCACGTTTAGCTACTAAAAAAACCTGTATCCAGGATTGTGTAAATCTATCCGCAAGCTCATTAGCATAACACAACGTTAACTATTCATGAAAATCACAAATGAAATGAAATCAATATGCTAGCTCTCAAGCTTAGCCTTTTGTTAACAACACTGTCATCTAAGATTTTCAAAAATATGCTTCTCAACCATAGCAAAACTAGTATTTCCAGTAACAGTATTGATAGCTATTGATAGCTAGCATTAGCATTTAGCGTTAGCATTCAGCAGGCAACATTTTCATGTAAAACCAGAAACCATTCAAATAAAATCATTTACCTTTGAAGAACTCGGGATGTTTTCACGAGGATACTTTCAGTTAGATAGCAAATGTTCAGTTTTTCCTGAAAGATTATTTGTGCAGGAGAAATCGGTCCGTTTTCTCAAGGCCATGTTTGTCTACCAAAAAAACGAAAATTCATTCGTCAAAAACGCTCAAACTTTTTTCCAAATTAACTCCATAATATCGACTGAAACATGATAAACGTTGTTTAGAATCAATCCTCAACGTGTTTTTCACATATCTCTTTCGATGATATATCGTTAGTGGAAGTGTGCTTTCCCTCTGAATCCCATGGCAAAATGCCTGCAGCTGAAGTTTACTTACCAATTTAGACAAAGGACACCGGGCGGACTCCCTGGCAAATGTAGTCTCTTATGGCCAATCTTCCAATGATATGCCTACAAATACGCTACAATGCTGCAGACACCTTGGACGAACGGCAGAGAGCTTATGCTCGTCTCATGGCACATTCACAGCCATATAAGGAGACGATGGAAAACAGAGCCTCAAAAATTCTGCTCATTTCCTGTTTGAGGTTTCATCTTTGGTTTCGCCTGTAGCATGAGTTCTGTGGCACTCACAGATAATATCTTGGCAGTTCTGGAAACGTCAGAGTGTTTTCTTTCCAAAGCTGCCAATTATATGCATAGTCGAGCATCTTTTTCGTGACAAAATATTGCGCTTTAAACGGGCACGTTTTTTATCCAATAATGACATAGCGCCCCCATAGGTTGAAGAGGTTAATGAAGCTGAGACTTGTAAATGTAAGTCGATTCACCAAAAAAGGAGCTTAATGAAGCTGAGACTTGTAAACGTGTCGTTCACCAAAAGGAGCCAATGAAGCTGAGACTTGTAAACGTGTGCTTTAAAACAATGTGCATTTGTTGATTGCTAGGCATACAAATCAGATGATTGATTGGTACATTTGAAATTAGGTGTAGTTGTGTCCAACAGGACTAGATTGTGAATGACTCTGGTGGAATGCATTGCATTGCCGTGAGGGTGATCAGCACAATATCATTTTTGCCTTAACTGCTGCCCCCCAAACGATTCTCGAGATTGACTTTGTTGAGCAGAGACTGTGTGTGTTTTTGGTTCGACAAAGCAGTGTCCATCATAACATTCAATAATCAATTAATTGCAGTCATTGTTCTCTACGCTGCCTGGAGCATGATCTGTGGAGCCTGAGCTCATATATGACAGATAGGTGTGGTGAGATCATATATGACAGACAGCTGTGGTGAGATCATATATGACAGACAGGTGTGGTGAGATCATATATGACAGACAGCTGTGGTGAGATCATATATGACAGACAGCTGTGGTGAGATCATATGACAGACAGGTGGTGTGAGATCAGACAGACAGCTGTGGTGAGATCATATATGACAGACAGGTGTGGTGAGATCATGGTGATATGACAGACAGGTGTGGTGAGATCATATATGACAGACAGTTGTGGTGAGATCATATATGACAGACAGGTGTGGTGAGATCATATATGACAGACAGGTGAGATCATATATGACAGACAGGTGAGATCATATATGACAGACAGCTGTGGTGAGATCATATATGACAGACAGGTGTGGTGAGATCATATATGACAGACAGCTGTGGTGAGATCATATATGACAGACAGCTGTGGTGAGATCATATATGACAGACAGGTGTGGTGAGATCATATATGACAGATAGGTATGGTAAGATCATATATGACAGACAGCTGTGGTGAGATCATATATGACAGACAGCTGTGGTGACATCATATATGACAGACAGGTGTGGTGAGATCATATATGACAGACAGGTGTGGTGAGATCATATATGACAGATAGGTATGGTGAGATCATATATGACAGATAGGTGTGGTGAGATCATATATGACAGACAGCTGTGGTGAGATCATATATGACAGACAGGTGTGGTGAGATCATATATGACAGACAGGTATGGTGAGATCATATATGACAGACAGGTGTGGTGAGATCATATATGACAGACAGGTGTGGTGAGATCATATATGACAGACAGGGTGACACAGGTGGTGAGATCATATATGACAGACAGGTGGTGAGATCATATATGACAGACAGCTGTGGTGAGATCATATATGACAGACAGGTGTGGTGAGATCATATATGACAGACAGATCTGTATGACAGTGAGAGATCATATATGACAGACAGCTGTGGTGAGATCATATATGACAGACAGGTGTGGTGAGATCATATATGACAGATAGGTATGGTAAGATCATATATGACAGACAGCTGTGGTGAGATCATATATGACAGACAGGTCATATATGACAGACAGGTGGTGAGATCATATATGACAGACAGGTGTGGGTGAGATCATATATGACAGATAGGTGGTGAGATCATATATGACAGACAGGTGGTGAGATCATGACAGGTGTGGTGAGATCAGCTGTAGGTGAGATCATATATGACAGACAGGTGTGGTGAGATCATATATGACAGACAGGTGTGGTGAGATCATATATGACAGACAGCTGTGGTGAGATCATATATGACAGACAGGTGTGGTGAGATCATATATGACAGACAGGTGTGGTGAGATCATATATGACAGACAGGTGTGGTGAGATCATATATGACAGACAGCTGTGGTGAGATCATATATGACAGATAGGTGTGGTGAGATCATATATGACAGACAGGTGTGGTGAGATCATATATGACAGACAGCTGTGGTGACATCATATATGACAGACAGGTGTGGTGAGATCATATATGACAGACAGGTGTGGTGAGATCATATATGACAGACAGGTGTGGTGAGATCATATATGACAGACAGGTGTGGTGAGATCATATATGACAGACAGGTGTGGTGAGATCATATATGACAGACAGCTGTGGTGAGATCATATATGACAGACAGCTGTGGTGACATCATATATGACAGATAGGTGTGGTGAGATCATATATGACAGACAGGTGTGGTGAGATCATATATGACAGACAGGTGTGGTGAGATCATATATGACAGATAGGTATGGTAAGATCATATATGACAGACAGCTGTGGTGAGATCATATGACAGACAGCCGGGTGACATCATATATGACAGACAGGTGTGGTGAGATCATATGACAGACAGGTGTGGTGAGATCATATATGACAGATAG
>NW_027033770.1:0-6784 GCF_034236695.1 Oncorhynchus nerka | reverse complement strand
TGTCATGTTATGTCTTGTCCCTGTGCTTTCTCTTCTCTTCGTTTCCCCTGCTGGTCGTATTAGGTTACTATCTTTCTCTCTCTCTCGTCTCCGCTCCTGCTCCCAGCTGTTCCCCATTCTCCTAACGACATCGTTTACTCTCTCACACCTGTCTCCTCTTTTGCCCTCTGATTAAGTCTCTATTTCTCTCTCTGTTTCTGCTTCTGTCCTTGTCGGATTCTTGTTTGCTTTGCCCTTGTCCCGTCCTGTCGTAATCTGCCTCTTTGTTAGATGCTACGTGTGAGCAGGTGTCTTTGTCCTCTACGGCCCGCGCCTACCCTGAGGGACCTGCAGTCTGTTGCCGCTAGCTCCTGCAATTCTCCTCTACTACTAGAAGGAGGACTCTCCTGCAAAGATAGAGGATTTATGTTTTCCCTGTTTGGACATCTCCTGTAACGATTGAGGATTTATGTTTTCCTGTTTGGACATTAAAAGACTGTTTCTGTTGAATCGCTGTTGGGTCCTCACTCATCTGCATAACAGAAGAATCCGACCAAGAATGGACCCAGCGACTTCGGATCCTCTCTACTCAGCCGTCGAGATCCAGGGAGCGATGCTAGGCAGACACGAGCAGGAATTGTCTGCTGCTCGACATGCCGTTGAGACCCTGGCCGCCCAAGTCTCCGACCTCTCGAAACATATTCACAATCTCCGCCTCGATCCACCGGCTACTTCCAGGGCTTCCGAGTCTCCGGAGCCCAGAATTAATAACCCACCGTGTTACTCTGGGGAGCCCACTGAATGCCGCTCGTTCCTCACCCAGTGTGATATTGTGTTCTCTCTCCAGCCCAACACGTACTCCAGGGGTACAGCTCGTATCGCCTACGTCATATCTCTCCTTACTGGACGGGCTCGTGAGTGGGGCACGGCAATCTGGGAGGCAAGGGCTGAGTGTACTAACCAGTATCAGAACTTTAAGGAGGAGATGATACGGGTTTTTGATCGTTCAGTTTTTGGGAAAGAAGCTTCCAGGGCCTTGTCTTCCCTATGTCAAGGGAATCGATCCATAACGGACTACTCTATAGAGTTTCGCACTCTTGCTGCCTCCAGTGACTGGAACGAGCCGGCGTTGCTCGCTCGTTTTCTGGAGGGTCTCCACGCGGAGGTAAAGGATGAGATTCTCTCCCGGGAGGTTCCTTCCAGCGTGGATTCTTTGATTGAACTCGCTATTCGTATAGAACGACGGGTAGATCTTCGTCACCGAGCTCGTGGAAGAGAGCTCGCGTTATCCGTTTCCCCCCTCCGCATCACTACCATCTTCCTCCACTGGCTCAGGTGCTGAGCCCATGCAGCTGGGGGTATTCGCATCTCGACTAAGGAGAGGGAACGAGAATCACCAACCGCCCTTGTCTCTATTGGCAAACCCATTGGTCATTTTGTCATTTCATGTCCAGTAAAAGCTGTGAGCTCATCAGTAAGCGGAGGGCTACTGGTGAGCGCTACTACTCAGGTCTTCCTTCAAGATCCTGTAATACTGTCGGTCCATCTACGCTTGGACCGGTTCGGTGCTTCCAGTGCCTTGATAGACTCTGGGGCGGAGGGCTGCTTTATGGATCTAAGCCTGGGCCCGGGAACATGACATTCCTCTCAGACAGTTAGGGAGCCTCACGTCATGTTCGCCTTGGATGGTAGTCCTCTCCCCAGGATTCAGCGTGAAACGCTACCTTTAACCCTCACTGTCTCTGGTAATCATAGCGAAACCATTTCTTTTTGATTTTTTCGCTCACCTTTACGCCTGTTGTTTTGGGCCATCCCTGGCTAGTGTGTCATAATCCTTCTTTTGATTGGTCTAGTAATTCTATCCTTCCTGGAACGTTTCTGTCATGTGAAGTGTTTAATGTCTGCTATTTCTCCTGTTTGTTCTGCCCCCTTCTCAGGAGGAGCCTGGTGATTTGACAGGAGTGCCGGAGGAATATCATGATCTGCGACGGTCTTCAGTCGGTCCAGAACCAACTCCCCTCCTCACCGGTCGTATGATTGTTGTTCTGATCTCCCCAAGAAGCGTTTTGCATCCGCCCTATCCTTGTTACACCTGACGCCTCTAAACAGTTTATTGTCGAGGTTGACGCTTCAGAGGTGGGCGGGGAGCCATTCTGTCCCAGCGCTTCCGAGTCTGACGATAAGGTTCATCCTTGCGCTTATTTTTCATCGCTCTGTCGCCATCTGGAGCGCAACTATGATGTGGGTAAATCAGAACTGCTCGCCATCCGCTAGCCCTAGGCGAATGGCTTACAGTGGTTGGAGGGGCGACCGCTCTTTGTCGCTTTGACAGACCATAAGAACCTTGAGTACATCCGTTCTGCCAAACCACTTAATGCTCCGTCAAGCCGTTGGCGTTGTTTTTCGCTCGTTTCGTCAGGATTTCTTACCGTCCGGGTAGCAAGAACACCAAGCCTGATGCTTTATCCCGTCTGTTTAGTTCTTCTGTGGCTTCTACTGATCTCGAGGGGATTCTTCCTGATGGGCGTGTTGTCGGGTTGACAGTCTGGGGAATTGAAAGACAGGTAAAGCAAGCACTCACGCACACTGCGTCGCTCGCGCGCTTGTCCTAGTAACCTCCTCTTCGTTCCTGTTTCCACTCTGTCTGGCTGTTCTTCAGTGGCTCACTCTGCCAAGTTAGCTGGTCATCCCTGTGTTCGAGGCACTCTTGCGTCTATTCGCCAGCGCTTTGGTGGCCGACTCAGGAGCGTGACACGCGCCGCTTCGTGGCTGCGTGTTCAGACTGCGCGCAGACTAAGTCTGGTAATTTTTTTCTGCTTCTGCCCCTGGTCTTGCTGGTCTCAGTCTGTTCCCAGCCACCGCATCTCTCCTGTTCTTGTCCCCTGCCTCTTGCTGTGTCACTCTCCTGGCCTGTCTGTCCCTAGTTCTCATTTTTTTTAGGAGTAGTAATTCAATTTCCCTTTATCGCTTTTCCGGTACGGTCCTGAGGAAAGGAGTTGGGTTCCATCTCGGACGTTGCTGGACCGTTTGATCTATGATTCCTCCGTTGCCGCCAGTTTCCTTCCTCGAGGCGCCAGGAGGCGCCGGTGAGTGGGGGTACTGTCATGTTTGTCATTTATTGTCATGTCTTGTCCCTGTGCTTTCTCTTCTCTTCGTTTCCCCTGCTGGTCGTATTAGGTTACTATCTTTCTCTCTCTCTTCGTTCCGTTCCTGCTCCCAGCTGTTCCCCATTCTCCTAACGACATCGTTTACTCTCTCACACCTGTCTCCTCTTTTGCCCTCTGATTAAGTCTCTATTTCTCTCTCTGTTTCTGCTTCTGTCCTTGTCGGATTCTTGTTTGCTTTGCCCTTGTCCCGTCCTGTCGTAATCTGCCTCTTTGTTAGATGCTACGTGTGAGCAGGTGTCTTTGTCCTCTACGGCCCGCGCCTACCCTGAGGGACCTGCAGTCTGTTGCCGCTAGCCCTGCAATTCTCCTCTACTACTAGAAGGAGGACTCTCCTGCAAAGATAGAGGATTTATGTTTTCCCTGTTTGGACATCTCCTGTAACGATTGAGGATTTATGTTTTCCCTGTTTGGACATTAAAAGACTGTTTCTGTTGAATCGCTGTTGGGTCCTCACTCATCTGCATAACAGTTACAATCTATTGTTCCATCAGTGAGGAGTTACAATCTATTGTTCCATCAGTGAGGAGGTACAATCTATTGTTCCATAAGTGAGGAGTTACAATCTATTGTTCCATCAGTGAGGAGGTACAATCTATTGTTCCATCAGTGAGGAGTTACAATCTGTTGTTCCAGTAGTGAGGAGTTACAATATATTGTTCCATCAGTGAGGAGGTACAATCTATTGTTCCAGAAGTGAGGAGTTACAATATATTGTTCCATCAGTGAGGAGGTACAATCTATTGTTCCAGAAGTGAGGAGGTACAATCTATTGTTCCAGTAGTGAGGAGTTACAATCTATTGTTCCATCAGTGAGGAGGTACAATCTATTGTTCCAGTAGTGAGGAGTTACAATCTATTGTTCCATCAGTGAGGAGTTACAATCTATTGTTCCATAAGTGAGGAGTTGCAATCTATTGTTCCATCAGTGAGGAGTTACAATCTATTGTTCCATCAGTGAGGAGATACAATCTATTGTTCCAGAAGTGAGGAGTTACAATCTATTGTTCCATCAGTGAGGAGTTACAATCTATTGTTCCAGAAGTGAGGAGTTACAATCTATTGTTCCATCAGTGAGGAGGTACAATCTATTGTTCCATCAGTGAGGAGTTACAATCTATTGTTCCATCAGTGAGGAGGTACAATCTATTGTTCCATCAGTGAGGAGTTACAATCTATTGTTCCAGAAGTGAGGAGTTACAATCTATTGTTCCATCAGTGAGGAGGTACAATCTATTGTTCCAGAAGTGAGGAGTTACAATCTATTGTTCAAGAAGTGAGGAGTTACAATCTATTGTTCCATCAGTGAGGAGTTACAATCTATTGTTCCATCAGTGAGGAGTTACAATCTATTGTTCCATCAGTGAGGAGTTACAATCTATTGTTCCATCAGTGAGGAGTTACAATCTATTGTTCCATCAGTGAGGAGTTACAATCTATTGTTCCAGTAGTGAGGAGGTACACTCTATTGTTCCATCAGTGAGGAGTTACAATCTGTTGTTCCAGTAGTGAGGAGTTACAATCTATTGTTCCAGAAGTGAGGAGTTACAATCTATTGTTCCATAAGTGAGGAGTTACAATCTATTGTTCCAGAAGTGAGGAGTTACAATCTGTTGTTCCAGTAGTGAGGAGGTACAATCTATTGTTCCATAAGTGAGGAGTTACAATCTATTGTTCCAGAAGTGAGGAGTTACAATCTGTTGTTCCAGTAGTGAGGAGGTACAATCTATTGTTCCATAAGTGAGGAGTTACAATCTATTGTTCCAGAAGTGAGGAGTTACAATCTGTTGTTCCAGTAGTGAGGAGGTACAATCTATTGTTCCAGAAGTGAGGAGTTACAATCTATTGTTCCATCAGTGAGGAGTTACAATCTATTGTTCCAGTAGTGAGGAGGTACACTCTATTGTTCCATCAGTGAGGAGGTACAATCTATTGTTCCATCAGTGAGGAGTTACAATCTATTGTTCCAGAAGTGAGGAGTTACAATCTATTGTTCCAGTAGTGAGGAGTTACAATCTATTGTTCCAGAAGTGAGGAGTTACAATCTATTGTTCCAGAAGTGAGGAGGTACAATCTATTGTTCCAGAAGTGAGGAGTTACAATCTATTGTTCCATAAGTGAGGAGGTACAATCTATTGTTCCATCAGTGAGGAGGTACAATCTATTGTTCCATAAGTGAGGAGGTACAATCTATTGTTCCATAAGTGAGGAGGTACAATCTATTGTTCCAGAAGTGAGGAGTTACAATCTATTGTTCCATCAGTGAGGAGGTACAATCTATTGTTCCATAAGTGAGGAGTTACAATCTATTGTTCCATAAGTGAGGAGGTACAATCTATTGCTCCATCAGTGAGGAGTTACAATCTATTGTTCCATCAGTGAGGAGTTACAATCTATTGTTCCATCAGTGAGGAGGTACAATCTATTGTTCCATAAGTGAGGAGTTACAATCTATTGTTCCATCAGTGAGGAGGTACAATCTATTGTTCCATCAGTGAGGAGGTACAGTCTATTGTTCCAGAAGTGAGGAGTTACAATATATTGTTCCATCAGTGAGGAGGTACAATCTATTGTTCCAGAAGTGAGGAGGTACAATCTATTGTTCCAGTAGTGAGGAGTTACAATCTATTGTTCCATCAGTGAGGAGGTACAATCTATTGTTCCAGTAGTGAGGAGTTACAATCTATTGTTCCATCAGTGAGGAGGTACAATCTATTGTTCCAGTAGTGAGGAGGTACAATCTATTGTTCCAGAAGTGAGGAGTTACAATCTATTGTTCCAGTAGTGAGGAGTTACAATCTATTGTTCCATCAGTGAGGAGTTACAATCTATTGTTCCATAAGTGAGGAGTTGCAATCTATTGTTCCATCAGTGAGGAGTTACAATCTATTGTTCCATCAGTGAGGAGTTACAATCTATTGTTCCAGAAGTGAGGAGTTACAATCTATTGTTCCATCAGTGAGGAGTTACAATCTATTGTTCCAGAAGTGAGGAGTTACAATCTATTGTTCCATCAGTGAGGAGGTACAATCTATTGTTCCATCAGTGAGGAGTTACAATCTATTGTTCCATCAGTGAGGAGGTACAATCTATTGTTCCATCAGTGAGGAGTTACAATCTATTGTTCCAGAAGTGAGGAGTTACAATCTATTGTTCCATCAGTGAGGAGGTACAATCTATTGTTCCAGAAGTGAGGAGTTACAATCTATTGTTCAAGAAGTGAGGAGTTACAATCTATTGTTCCATCAGTGAGGAGTTACAATCTATTGTTCCATCAGTGAGGAGTTACAATCTATTGTTCCAGAAGTGAGGAGTTACAATCTATTGTTCCAGTAGTGAGGAGGTACACTCTATTGTTCCATCAGTGAGGAGTTACAATCTGTTGTTCCAGTAGTGAGGAGTTACAATCTATTGTTCCATAAGTGAGGAGTTACAATCTATTGTTCCAGAAGTGAGGAGTTACAATCTGTTGTTCCAGTAGTGAGGAGGTACAATCTATTGTTCCATAAGTGAGGAGTTACAATCTATTGTTCCAGAAGTGAGGAGTTACAATCTGTTGTTCCAGTAGTGAGGAGGTACAATCTATTGTTCCAGAAGTGAGGAGTTACAATCTATTGTTCCATCAGTGAGGAGTTACAATC
>NW_027033769.1:0-6784 GCF_034236695.1 Oncorhynchus nerka | reverse complement strand
AGAATTATGAAGAGGTAAGTACCAACTGCTCATCAGCCTTTCTCCAGGTCCATCTGGATCAGATTTGGTGTGACCATGAGTCAACATGAAAAAATATATGTATAATGTCAATGATGGTTAAGGTTCCTTTCACAGTCCTCTAAAGTGAACACTGGAGTTTTAAAAAATAAAATAAAAAGCCAAAGAACTCAGTTCTTTGTATTCACACTGCCCTTGCCTTTGAATGAGGACTCAACTCTTTTGCTAGTTTACACCTATTCTATTTTGTGGTCCAAGTTCTCTTTGCTATGTGAAGGAACCAAGACCTTTGAACATTAACTCAAATGCACTCTGTAAAAACCCAAACGGCAGTATAAGCCATTCCATCAGAATGATGTACAGTACCAGTCTCAAGTTTGGACACACCTACTCATTCCAGGATTTGTATTTTTACTATTTTCTACATTCTAGAATAGTGACGCCATCAAAACTATGAAATAACAAAACGAATCGTACAGTAACCAAAGTTAAACAAATCCAAATATATTTAGTCTACAAAGTAGCCACTCTTTGCCTTGACAGCTTTGCACACTCTTGGCATTCTCTCAACCAGCTTCATGAGGTAGTCACCTGGAATGCATTTCAATTAACAGCTGTGCTTTTTCATGAGTGAATTTGTGTAATTTCTTACCTTAATGCGTTTGAAATACCAAGTCCATATTATGGCAAGAGCAGCTCAACCAACAAAGAGAAATGATAGTCCATCATTACTTTAAGATATGGTCAGTCAATTCTGAAAAAGTGCAGTTGCAAAACCATGAAGTGCTATGATGAAACTGTCTCATGAGGGCCGCCACAGGAAAGTAAGACCCAGAGTTACCTCTGCTGCAGAAGATAAGTTCATTAGAGTTACCAGCCTCCAGAAATTGCAGCCCAAATAAAAACTTCAGAGTTCATGTAACAGACACAACTGTTCAGAGGTGACTGCGTGCATTAGGCTTTCATGGTCAAATTGCTGCAAAGAAATCGCTACTAAAAGACACCAATAAGAAGAGACTTGCTTGGGCCAAGAAACATGAGCAATGGATATTAGACCGGTGGAAATCTGTCCAAATTGTGTCTTTGTGAGACTCAGAGTAAGTGAACAGATGATCTCCACATGTGGTTCCCAACGTGAAGCATGGAGGTGGGGTGATGGTGCTTTGCCGGTGACACTGTCAGTGATTTATTTATAATTCAAGGCACACTTAACCAGCATGGCTACCACAGCATTCTGCAACGATACGCCATCCCATCTGGTTTGCGCTTAGTGGGACTATAATTTGTTTGTCAACCGGACAATGACCCAAAACACACCTCCAGGCTGTGTAATTGCTATTTGACCAAGAAGGAGAGTGATGGAGTGCTGCATCAGATGACCTGGCCTCCACAATCACCTGGTTTGGGAAGAGTTGGACTGTAGAGTGAAGGAAAATCAGCCACAAGTGCTCAGCATGTATGGGAACTCATTCAAGACTGTTGGAAAAGCATTCCTTATGAAGCTGGTTGAGAGTGTGCAAAGGGTGACTACTTGGAAGAATCTCAAAATATATTTTGATTACTACACAATTCCATATTTTATCCTAACATAACATTTTGATGGCTTCACTATTCTAGAATGTAGAATGGTACAAATAAAAACCCTGGAATGAGTAGTTGTCAACTTCTGATTGGTACTGTACCTACTCACATTTGACGCTAATAGATTGTATTTAGTTAATATTAACTTCTGATTATAATTGTAATTTAACATGTAAGTATTATTGGTAACAGAATAAATAGAACTGCAAATTGTACACCAAGAGCTAGCATTGATTCACTGAATCTCTTCTCACATTATTCAAGCCCTACTTTCAAATAAACAATTCATGAATCTCAGCCTATAGATCTTGTATTGCAAACAAATAATCTGAATATTGTGTCTGTACAAAACTCCACACACATTTTGTAATGTCTGTGCATCCTTGACAATTGCTAATCAATATCCAAAAACAGCATGTTTTTTTTTCCCTCCACGAATCTGAACATCTCTCTTTTGTGGCACCAATGTGAGGGGTTATAGCAGTGGGAAACAGTGTTGCAGTAGTCTATAGTGTATGGTCTGGAAATAATGACAAGCGACCCTGGGGAGCCTTCTGTTCACATTGCCTTAAAGCGAACCAAACCAGACCACCTCTCGAGATGGTCTCAGTTCAGTTCAGGGGCTCTTGAGGGTTCTGAGTTCATTTGAAATGTTCACACTGCACAAAAATTAAGAACTGCACTACCTTAACAAAAATTGCCTGAAAGGGGACCGAGTGTGAAGACACCCTAAGACTAACTTTCTCTCAACTACATTTCTGAAAGCATGCTCCCACAGCTCTTTATCCACTCCGCAATACAAGTGTCATACATTTTCACACCATTTCCTACACTATTAAATGTGACTAAGGACATCCAGTGGTCAATCGGGGCTTTATTCTGTATGGTGCAATGTTTCGGTGGAAGAGAATACTCATGTTCAACTTTAATTCTGCTCTTTTCAGATTGCAAAAGTTGAGAAGCTAAAGCCCCTAGAAGTTGAACTAAGACGCCTCGAAGACTTGTCGGAGTCCATTGTGAATGACTTTGCCTACATGAAGAAGCGTGAAGAGGAAATGAGGGACACAAATGGTAAGTGCTATATGGAAAAGAAAAAAAACGGGTGCAAAGCAACATTTGCGGTCCATGCTTTCACTCAACCAGAAATGTTCAGTGTCTTTCATGTTTCTCAATCTTTTTTTCCTGGTCTTGTGAAAATAGTAAAACCTTAGTTTATTTAAACCGACACGTTACTTGGTTAAATAGATTTTTCCTCACATTGCAGAATCCACCAACATACGTGTCTTGTACTTCAGTATCTTCTCCATGTGCTGTCTAATTGGGCTGGCAACGTGGCAGGTCTTCTACCTACGGCGTTTCTTCAAGGCGAAGAAACTGATTGAGTAAAGCCATCTACGAAGCGGGGACCATGTTGAGGACGTTTGGGGAAATGGTGTGCAATTTGTGAGAGAAAAGTTGGGTAGTAGCCCCCTATACAATTTATTTCAGTCTTCTGTCAACTTCAGTTTTTTACTAGCCTCATCTCAGGCACTGTTTTGATTAGAAATACATGGATACATTGGTTTGAGATTTATTCATGCAATATTGCATGAAAATAAACACACATTTTTTGTGAGTGCACAAAGCCTCCCATCACACATTCAGCTATTGTTATGCAAAAAATAAAGTGTCCCCAGTATGTCAGGTACATGGTTGTGTTTTTGATTAAGAAGGCTTTCACTCTGGGTATCTTTCATATAGCTATAAAGACTATACGGCATTAAAAGACCAGTAATTACAATAAATGTCTCATTTAATGAGGGAAATCCTGTTTTTAAATGAATCTTTTATCATTTGACAATGTTGGCACACTTATCTATTTCCATAAAGTTCCCAGGCTTTGTACATTCTTCTCAGTTTTCTGAGGTTTGGTCTAGGTGGTTCCTGTGAAAAACAAGAATATTGTTTAGCAAATTAAGCTTGGCATAAAGCAAATTCTGATTGTGGAGCAAGACTCATTTGTATTTTGTTAATATCTGTAGTGACATGTTTGAAGTATTGATTTGTAATATGTTAGACCCCAGGAATGGGGTCTAGCTAAAGGGGACCGAATTACAAATTAAACAGTTCAAGTAAAATTCCACCCAAAAACTGTTTCATTACTGCATTGATTATAGTCCTGAAATGTTTTGCATGTCAGCAACCAAGTCGAAGATTAACTTTCAAAATACAGCATACCACCTATTTTAAAAGTTGTCTTAAACTTGATTGCTGACATGCAAAACATTTTGGAAATATATCAACAAATACCCACATTTCTTTGGGTGGAGCTTTCCTTTTAAGCTGATCCGTGCATGTCTATAGTGGTACCTCTTGGTCATTCAAGTGAAGGACGTCTACCAGCGGGGCGATGGATGGGCGGCCATGGGCACACTGGAAGGGCAGCTGGCATGAAGATAGAGCGCCTACCAGGCTGCAACACTCCTCCTTACTCAGGCGGTCATTGAATTTGATTGCACCTGTTTGGGCCATGACACTAATGAGAAACGTATACAAAGTACAGTATGACCACTGAATTAGAAAATAACACTCACCATGACATGCAAGGGAGGCGAGGACTTTAAGTACCGTAAGAGGCAATGTCCTCGCACTCTGCCAGTTGAACGCAGTAACTGAGATGAAAGGAATAACACACAAAACAGATCAATAGAAATGAACTCACACACAAATTATTTGACAATATTCATCATATTGATTGTTCTTTCAAACAAGACAGCATGGAAAACACAGAGAGCACTCATCCTCACCTCAATCTGCTCTTGAAGGTACTCCTGGAGGGCAGTTGCATGAGGTGGAAATGAATAGGAATGAGGTGATAATTGAATCAATAAGGAAATATTACAGGGTATAATCATTTTGCTGAGGTGGTATAATTCTCACCTCCACTATGGGCTTGATGATAGAACGTCTCCCCGGCGGAGTTCATTGCCCTCCTTCTCTGTGAAACACATTGGCACCTTTCCCCACCAGGACCTGGGGATCTCCTATCTGCGAGAACTGCATCTCTAGACCCAAGCCCCTCAAGGATGGCCGGCAGATTCCGTCAAAGAACAACAATCCATATCATCAGAGCAGAAGCTGTGCCACCACCACTATAAACCCTCACCCTAATTGGGTTGAGACAATTGTCTCCACTTAACTGGGAAAACTAACTGCACATTCACTACATCTCGCTTGGATGGTCAACACAGTTCCTCTGACCTGTCTTAGAGGCAGCCAAGCGCTGACCTGAGTGGCCTCAGCTCCTCCCTCTGTCACGCCACCTCCAGTGGTGGGGCTACAGGATGAGCATAGCCGCTCTCCCCCGGTGTCTCTGGATCATCCTCGTACGAATCTGCATCATTGCATACATAACAGAATGGGCGGTTACACTTACACCAATTGCTCAAGTATTCCTATTTGGTAATGCTGGGATTACTACAGTAACAACACTGTATTAACATGTTACAGAGTATTTCAGCATTATGGGGGAACTGTGCCAGCATCCACTTCAGGGTGGGGTGGTCTTACCTGCAACTAGATTCTCAAGACGAACTTTCATGCGCAGCGTGTTGATCCACTAACACTAAAAGGGTTCCCTGAAATTCAAAAGGTGTGATCACTTAGAAAGAAAAATGGATGACTCTAAACTGGAAAACTGTTAAACTGACACTCTCTCTCTGTACCATCAGTTTCGCTGCAGGCCGCAGGCTCTTGGTCTTGTGTGTTGATAAGACATGCAAGAAACTTCTTATCCACTTGATGAATAACCTAGAAGGTAAGAGAGAAATATTTAGCTAGTGTTAGAAATCACTTCATGGTGGGAAATAAAGCCACTGTATCAACACACTATCATATGAATCAAAGGGTAATGAGATATTTGCCTTCATTGAGTGAATCATGTCCTTGGAGAAGCGGTATGGAAAGAGGATGTTATGGATCTTCACAGCCAGTCCTTCAGCTTGCACACTTGATATGTCCACACCAACCTGGCAAGTCATGGGTTGTTGAAATAAGCAATAATGTTCTTTAAAGGGAAGTCAAGACAACCCACAATTTTTACATGTGAAAATAAAGTTCCTAAATAATGTAATTGTATTTCATTTCTGGACTGAGGCAGGTAGTTTACTGTATTTGTACATTCTGGAGTGAAACGAGAGAATTTGGCTTACCATAGGAGGTCGTGCAAACACAGGGTTAGTCCACTCAGAGTACAGGGAGGACAGTGAATTAGAGTCCTGAATGTCATCTTCAATAAAAATAATAAGATTACACAAGAATATAAAAAATAGGTTAATAATACACACACATTAGTCTACTGCAGCATTCTGATCTACATTTTTGCCAGAAACCTCCATTGTACCTCTATTGTCAGGCCCTGAACTAAGAACTCTCCCTGACTTAGATTTGGGAAGGAAGGGCAAGACTAGATCCATTTGAAATGGGTAACACCTGTACTCAATCCCTGCAGGGGAAGGAAGGAAAGCAAGGTAGTAAACACTAACACAAGCACTCATAGTCAAACATACATCCTTAAATATACTTTTCATACATAGCTTGCTACTGTCAAACTTGATTCAAACAATATAATGGTCTAAACTTTAAAAGTAGGCGTTAGACAGATATGACAAACACATGATAAAAGTTCTTACCTTTTTTGGAGATGACACTGATTGCCATGTTGGTGACATCTGACGTGCAAGACACTTGTGTCTCTTCAGCAGAGGGTGCTTCATATTTACTGAGTCCTGTCACTTTGTTGATGTAGACCAGCTTCCCCACAGCATCGTCATAGTGATGCAGCCAATCACATGATGCTGTGACATTGTTCGCTTCCTTTTCATCTGGCAGAGGATTTGTACTGCAGCCCGGGATGAAGTCACGATTCCGGCCAGTGTTATGGTGTTGTTCTCCATTATTGATGTCTAGAATAGCATTGTTTTCTACAGTGTCCTGGGGACATATATCCTCATTTGAAGTGGTCTCTGGAGGATGTACAAATGCACTGGTTGCAACTTCTGTCCTTTGGTGTTTTAAATGAGAGAGTTTGGTAGCCAAAGATATTTCACTGCTCCGAGCTGAGAGAGATTTGAGTTTGGTGAACATGGAGAGTGTTAACGGGCTTTTGTGGTCTTTCATCAGATCCAGACGTGACTCTGTGACATCC
>NW_027033768.1:0-6784 GCF_034236695.1 Oncorhynchus nerka | reverse complement strand
TAGTCCCCAGTCCCCAGTCACATTATAACGAAGACTACGGTAGTCCCCAGTCACATTATAATGAAGATTACGTAGTCCCAGTCACATTATTACGAAGATTACGGTAGTCCCCAGTCCCCAGTCACATTATAATGAAGATTACGTAGTCCCCAGTCCCCAGTCCCCAGTCACATTATAATGAAGATTACGGTAGTCCCCAGTCCCCAGTCACATTATAATGAAGATTACGGTAGTCCCTGTCCCCAGTCACATTATAATGAAGATTACGGTAGTCCCCAGTCACATTATAATGAAGATTACGGTAGTCCCCAGTCACCTGTCACATTATTACGAAGATTACGGTAGTCCCCAGTCACCTGTCACATTATTACGAAGATTACGGTAGTCCCCAGTCACCTGTCACATTATTACGAAGATTACGGTGAAGTCCCCAGTCACATTATAATGAAGATTACAGTAGTCCCCAGTCCCCAGTCACATTATTATGAAGATTACAGTGAGTCCCCAGTCACATTATAATGAAGATTACGGTAGTCCCCAGTCCCCAGTCACATTATAATTAAGATTACTGGTAGTCCCCAGTCACATTATAATGAAGATTACGGTAGTCCCCAGTCCCATTATTATGAAGATTACAGCAGTCCCCAGTCCCATTATAATGAAGATTACGGTAAGTCCCCAGTCACATTATAATGAAGATTACAGTAGTCCCCAGTCACATTATAATGAAGATTACGGTAGTCCCCAGTCCCCAGTCACATTATAATGAAGATTACGGTAGTCCCCAGTCCCCAGTCACATTATAATGAAGATTACGGTAGTCCCCAGTCCCCAGTCCCCAGTCACATTATAATGAAGATTACGGTAGTCCCCAGTCCCCAGTCACATTATAATGAAGATTACGGTAGTCCCCAGTCCCCAGTCACATTATAATGAAGATTACGGTAGTCCCCAGTCACATTATAATGAAGATTACGGTAGTCCCCAGTCACCTGTCACATTATTACGAAGATTACGGTAGTCCCCAGTCACCTGTCACATTATTACGAAGATTACGGTAGTCCCCAGTCACCTGTCACATTATTACGAAGATTACGGTAGTCCCCAGTCACATTATAATGAAGATTACAGTAGTCCCCAGTCCCCAGTCACATTATAATGAAGATTACGGTAGTCCCCAGTCCCCAGTCACATTATAATTAAGATTACGGTAGTCCCCAGTCACATTATAATGAAGATTACGGTAGTCCCCAGTCCCATTATTATGAAGATTACAGTAGTCCCCAGTCCCATTATAATGAAGATTACGGTAGTCCCCAGTCACATTATAATGAAGATTACGGTAGTCCCCAGTCACATTATAATGAAGATTACGGTAGTCCCCAGTCCCCAGTCACATTATAATGAAGATTACGGTAGTCCCCAGTCCCCAGTCACATTATAATGAAGATTACGGTAGTCCCCAGTCACATTATAATGAAGATTACAGTAGTCCCCAGTCCCCAGTCACATTATAATGAAGATTACGGTAGTCCCCAGGTCACATTATAATGAAGATTACGGTAGTCCCTCAGTCACATTATTATGAAGATTACGGTAGTCCCGTCCCCAGTCACATTATAATGAAGATTACGGTAGTCCCCAGTCACATTATAATGAAGATTACGGTAGTCCCCAGTCCCCAGTCACATTATAATGAAGATTACGGTAGTCCCCAGTCACATTATAATGAAGATTACGGTAGTCCCCAGTCCCCAGTCACATTATAATGAAGATTACGGTAGTCCCCAGTCCCCAGTCACATTATAATGAAGATTACGGTAGTCCCCAGTCACATTATAATGAAGATTACGGTAGTCCCCAGTCACCTGTCACATTATTACGAAGATTACGGTAGTCCCCAGTCACCTGTCACATTATTACGAAGATTACGGTAGTCCCCAGTCACCTGTCACATTATTACGAAGATTACGGTAGTCCCCAGTCACATTATAATGAAGATTACAGTAGTCCCCAGTCCCCAGTCACATTATTATGAAGATTACAGTAGTCCCCAGTCACATTATAATGAAGATTACGGTAGTCCCCAGTCCCCAGTCACATTATAATGAAGATTACGGTAGTCCCCAGTCACATTATAATGAAGATTACGGTAGTCCCCAGTCCCATTATTATGAAGATTACAGTAGTCCCCAGTCCCATTATAATGAAGATTACGGTAGTCCCCAGTCACATTATAATGAAGATTACAGTAGTCCCCAGTCACATTATAATGAAGATTACGGTAGTCCCCAGTCCCCAGTCACATTATAATGAAGATTACGGTAGTCCCCAGTCCCCAGTCACATTATAATGAAGATTACGGTAGTCCCCAGTCACATTATAATGAAGATTACAGTAGTCCCCAGTCCCCAGTCACATTATAATGAAGATTACAGTAGTCCCCAGTCACCAGTCACATTATAATGAAGATTACGGTAGTCCCCAGTCCCCAGTCACATTATTATGAAGATTACAGTAGTCCCCAGTCCCCAGTCACATTATAATGAAGATTACGGTAGTCCCCAGTCACATTATAATGAAGATTACGGTAGTCCCCAGTCCCCAGTCACATTATTATGAAGATTACAGTAGTCCCCAGTCACATTATAATGAAGATTACGGTAGTCCCCAGTCCCCAGTCACATTATAATGAAGATTACGGTAGTCCCCAGTCCCCAGTCCCCAGTCACATTATAATGAAGATTACGGTAGTCCCCAGTCCCCAGTCACATTATAATGAAGATTACGGTAGTCCCCAGTCCCCAGTCACATTATAATGAAGATTACGGTAGTCCCCAGTCCCCAGTCACATTATAATGAAGATTACGGTAGTCCCCAGTCACATTATAATGAAGATCACGGTAGTCCCCAGTCACATTATAATGAAGATTACGGTAGTCCCCAGTCCCCAGTCACATTATAATGAAGATTACGGTAGTCCCCAGTCCCCAGTCACATTATAATGAAGATTACGGTAGTCCCCAGTCCCCAGTCACGTTATAATGAAGATTACGGTAGTCCCCAGTCACATTATAATGAAGATTACGGTAGTCCCCAGTCCCCAGTCACATTATAATGAAGATTACGGTAGTCCCCAGTCACATTATTATAAAGATTACGGTAGTCCCCAGTCCCCAGTCACATTATAATGAAGATTACGGTAGTCCCCAGTCCCCAGTCACATTATAATGAAGATTACGGTAGTCCCCAGTCACATTATAATGAAGATTACGGTAGTCCCCAGTCACATTATAATGAAGATTACGGTAGTCCCCAGTCACATTATAATGAAGATTACGGTAGTCCCCAGTCACATTATAATGAAGATTACGGTAGTCCCCAGTCACATTATAATGAAGATCACGGTAGTCCCCAGTCACATTATAATGAAGATTACGGTAGTCCCCAGTCACATTATTATGAAGATTACGGTAGTCCCCAGTCACATTATAATGAAGATCACGGTAGTCCCCAGTCACATTATAATGAAGATTACGGTAGTCCCCAGTCACATTATAATGAAGATTACAGTAGTCCCCAGTCACATTATAATGAAGATTACGGTAGTCCCCAGTCCCCCAGTCACATTATAATGAAGATTATTATAAAGATTCCCCAGTCACATTATAATGAAGATTACGGTAGTCCCCAGTCACATTGTAATGAAGATTACGGTAGTCCTCAGTCACATTGTAATGAAGATTACGGTAGTCCCCAGTCACATTGTAATGAAGATTACGGTAGTCCCCAGTCACATTATTATAAAGATTACGGTAGTCCCCTGTCACATTATAATGAAGATTACAGTAGTCCCCAGTCCCCAGTCACATTGTAAT
Organism: Oncorhynchus nerka; assembly: GCF_034236695.1. Taxonomy (NCBI): domain Eukaryota; kingdom Metazoa; phylum Chordata; class Actinopteri; order Salmoniformes; family Salmonidae; genus Oncorhynchus; species Oncorhynchus nerka. The sequence continues at coordinate 2,906 of NW_027033768.1, read as the reverse complement.
GAAGATTACGGTAGTCCCCAGTCACATTATTATAAAGATTACGGTAGTCCCCAGTCACATTATTATAAAGATTACAGTAGTCCCCAGTCACATTATTACGAAGATTACAGTAGTCCCCAGTCACATTATTACGAAGATTACAGTAGTCCCCAGTCACATTATAATGAAGATTACAGTAGTCCCCAGTCCCCAGTCACATTATAATGAAGATTACAGTAGTCCCCAGTCCCCAGTCACATATTATGAAGATTACAGTAGTCCCCAGTCCCCAGTCACATTATAATGAAGATTACGGTAGTCCCCAGTCACATTATAATGAAGATTACGGTAGTCCCCAGTCCCCAGTCACATTATTATGAAGATTACAGTAGTCCCCAGTCACATTATAATGAAGATTACGGTAGTCCCCAGTCCCCAGTCACATTATAATGAAGATTACGTAGTAGTCCCCAGTCCTCAGTCACATTATAATGAAGATTACGGTCCCCAGTCCCCAGTCCCCAGTCACATTATAATGAAGATTGTAGTCCCTAGTTCAGTCAAGCATTATAATGAAGATTACGAGTCCCGTCCTCAGTCACATTATAATGAAGATTACGGTAGTCCCCAGTCACATTATAATGAAGATTACGGTAGTCCCCAGTCCCCAGTCCCATTATTATAAAGATTACGGTAGTCCCCAGTCACATTATTATAAAGATTACGGTAGTCCCCAGTCACATTATTATAAAGATTACGGTAGTCCCCAGTCCCCAGTCACATTATAATGAAGATTACGGTAGTCCCCAGTCACATTATAATGAAGATTACGGTAGTCCCCAGTCCCCAGTCACATTATAATGAAGATCACGGTAGTCCCCAGTCACATTATAATGAAGATTACGGTAGTCCCCAGTCACATTATAATGAAGATTACGGTAGTCCCCAGTCACATTATTATAAAGATCACGGTAGTCCCCAGTCCCCAGTCACATTATAATGAAGATTACGGTAGTCCCCAGTCACATTATAATGAAGATTACGGTAGTCCCTCAGTCACATTATAATGAAGATTACGGTAGTCCCCAGTCACCTGTCACATTATTACGAAGATTACGGTAGTCCCCAGTCACCTGTCACATTATTACGAAGATTACGGTAGTCCCCAGTCACCTGTCACATTATTACGAAGATTACGGTAGTCCCCAGTCACATTATAATGAAGATTACAGTAGTCCCCAGTCCCCAGTCACATTATTATGAAGATTACAGTAGTCCCCAGTCACATTATAATGAAGATTACGGTAGTCCCCAGTCCCCAGTCACATTATAATTAAGATTACGGTAGTCCCCAGTCACATTATAATGAAGATTACGGTAGTCCCCAGTCCCATTATTATGAAGATTACAGTAGTCCCCAGTCCCATTATAATGAAGATTACGGTAGTCCCCAGTCACATTATAATGAAGATTACAGTAGTCCCCAGTCACATTATAATGAAGATTACGGTAGTCCCCAGTCCCCAGTCACATTATAATGAAGATTACGGTAGTCCCCAGTCCCCAGTCACATTATAATGAAGATTACGGTAGTCCCCAGTCACATTATAATGAAGATTACGGTAGTCCCCAGTCACATTATAATGAAGATTACAGTAGTCCCCAGTCCCCAGTCACATTATAATGAAGATTACAGTAGTCCCCAGTCACCAGTCACATTATAATGAAGATCACGGTAGTCCCCAGTCCCCAGTCACATTATTATGAAGATTACAGTAGTCCCCAGTCCCCAGTCACATTATAATGAAGATTACGGTAGTCCCCAGTCACATTATAATGAAGATTACGGTAGTCCCCAGTCCCCAGTCACATTATTATGAAGATTACAGTAGTCCCCAGTCACATTATAATGAAGATTACGGTAGTCCCCAGTCCCCAGTCACATTATAATGAAGATTACGGTAGTCCCCAGTCCCCAGTCCCCAGTCACATTATAATGAAGATTACGGTAGTCCCCAGTCCCCAGTCACATTATAATGAAGATTACGGTAGTCCCCAGTCCCCAGTCACATTATAATGAAGATTACGGTAGTCCCCAGTCACATTATAATGAAGATTACGGTAGTCCCCAGTCCCCAGTCACATTATAATGAAGATTACGGTAGTCCCCAGTCCCCAGTCCCATTATAATGAAGATTACGGTAGTCCCCAGTCACATTATTATAAAGATTACGGTAGTCCCCAGTCCCCAGTCACATTATAATGAAGATTACGGTAGTCCCCAGTCACATTATTACGAAGATTACGGTAGTCCCCAGTCCCCTGTCACATTATAATGAAGATTACGGTAGTCCCCAGTCCCCAGTCACATTATAATGAAGATTACGGTAGTCCCCAGTCACATTATAATGAAGATCACGGTAGTCCCCAGTCACATTATAATGAAGATTACGGTAGTCCCCAGTCCCCAGTCACATTATTATGAAGATTACGGTAGTCCCCAGTCCCCAGTCACATTGTTATGAAGATTACGGTAGTCCCCAGTCCCCAGTCACATTATTATAAAGATTACGGTAGTCCCCAGTCACATTATAATGAAGTTTACGGTAGTCCCCAGTCACATTATAATGAAGATTACGGTAGTCCCCAGTCACATTATTATAAAGATCACGGTAGTCCCCAGTCACATTATAATGAAGATTACGGTAGTCCCCAGTCACATTATAATGAAGATTACGGTAGTCCCCAGTCACATTATAATGAAGATCACGGTAGTCCCCAGTCACATTATAATGAAGATTACGGTAGTCCCCAGTCACATTATAATGAAGATTACGGTAGTCCCCAGTCACCTGTCACATTGCTTGGCCAAGATTACGGTAGTCCCTGTGTCACCTGTCAGCATTATTACAAGATTACGGTAGTCC
>NW_027033767.1:4469-6781 GCF_034236695.1 Oncorhynchus nerka | reverse complement strand
CACCAAGTATCTTGCTAGCTGGATCAAATTCTCCGCGTTAGCTAGCCAGAGAAATGTTGAGCAACACTTTCCAACTTAGCTGATCAAATAATTGAGTTCATGGTGTGAGAATTAGCTGGGTAATGAAGTCGGACAACTAGCTAACAGGAACGTTACAACATCGGATAAGCTAACGTTAGTAAACGAACCAACTCGCTATAGTATTAACTGCTATATGACTTCTTGCCGTTCCTCAAGTTATGTTAACGTAGTTGCTTACTGGACCCTGGCAATCTGTGTGAAATGTTAACGAACTAACCATCTATGAACTAATGTTTTCCCTCTACAGTAACGTTGTGGTTAATTTTCAGAATGAGAGAATTGGGTGAAAATGAGGCGTCAAGACTTGAGTGTCATATGCAGTAAAGTCTTGGCAACAATAACATTGGATTGCTTTCTACACATTTTTTTAGCAGTGAGAGGTTCACATTAACCACGTTTTATTTTACACACAGAGACTGATAATGTAGATCGTAGTCTTTGTTGTTTAATTAGTTAAAACCTGCCTTCCCCCAATTGTGGATATTTTTGAATGTTTCACCTTTTTGGGCCCTCACCAATTTGCATCCCTGAATTACTCAAAAAAAGATCTGAATTGGGCTGTCTAAACACAGCCATAGAAACCTGGACATGCTCCAACTGAAATGTTCCCTCCTGTCAGCATTGATGTTGAATTACATTAAATACAACTTTTTGGTTCTCTCCCATTCCCTGTAGGTTTGTTGAACATGAGTGGAAATGAAACTCCAGCACACTGGTAACACTAGATGTGATTTATAACTTCTCCTGGTGTGTTGAACCTGCCTGTGGGTGTGTGGGGATATTCCTGGGAGGTCTACTGAAGAGGTTGAGTTAGAGTTAGACCAAAACACACATGGGATTGTGCCTTGGCTCCCTCTTGTGGGAATATACAGTATGGTTGTTACTGAGCCAGGATTCCTGGCTGTTTTGTCACTGGGCCTATGTCAATGATAGTTCATCAACAATCATTTAAACATTATTGCCAGCCATTTTCTCTGTCCTCCAGGATCCCTGGAATTTAACGAGACTGCCCCTGCTTGGCTTGGGAGTGGGACCCTGTGTGCTCAGACAACGGCATCACCTACACCTCCCCCTGCCTCGCAGTCTGCTGCAGCTTTACAGGATACGGAACGAACACCGTATTATTAATAATTTCCTGAGTGTACAAAACATTCTCAGGGATGCTGGCCCATGTTGACTCCAATGCTTCCCACAGTTGTGTCAAGTTGTCTGTGTCTTTTGAGTTGTGGACATTCTTAATACAGACTGGAAACTGTTGAGCATAAAAATCAGCAGCTTTGCAGTTCTTGACACAAATTGGTGCCCCTGGCACCTACTACCATGCCCTGTTGAAAGGCACGTAAATATTTTCTCTTTCTTATTCACCCTCTGAATGGCACACATACACAATCCATGTCTCAATTGTCTCAAGCATTACAGTATTTATTTTTTAAACTATCTCTATCTACACTGACTTAACTAGTGACGTCTATAAGGGATTATAGCTTTCATCTGGATTCACCTGGTCGTCATGGAAAGAGCAGGTGTTCTTAATGTTTTATATGTAACAGTACTCTTCTTGCGTTGTGTACAATCAGTCATCGACACGGAACTCCAACATGTAGCACCAGTCATGTAGATTTATCCTGTTAGGAACGGCACAAAATTGCACGTCATGCAATGCACGTCTCACCATCCAACTCTGCACTCACGCACTGTACAAAATATATGAACCCCCCCCACCAGACACAGTAAATGGCTAGCTAGTACTGGCGGGAATTCTTTACAACAAAATGCACAACAAATATTCTCCAAAAACCGCTGCATCTTATGTGTGATGTTCGAATAACATTTACAAACAATTTGATATAAATTGTACATTTAAATCATCACTTGAGAGTATAAAAATCACTTTTGATGTACAGTGCTTGGCAACCAACAACTTACCGCTGGTTTGGTGCTTGTTCACTGGGACGATTCTAACTGGAACATCCCCCCTCGTAAGCAAGCTACGCAAACCAGCCAATAAGATGCCATGTTGAGTAGGTGAAGGCAAGTAAATCTCAAACCAAAAACCCATTGGCTTAACAATAAAGTGGCAAGCGGAATCACCAATATAACCCTGTTACATATACGCTCAGTGTTACTCATTCGCACTGACATAAGTTACTTTCAACCATTAACGTGGGCCTTCTTGGTGCCTTATCTGATTGGCAAAGTATTATTTTTGATGTATGGAAAAAATGTAAAAC
>NW_027033767.1:0-3969 GCF_034236695.1 Oncorhynchus nerka | reverse complement strand
TTTTGATGTATGGAAAAAATATGGTATGCAATTCCTATGTAGAGAAGGTTCTCTGGTAGTTGTTCAATATGACTTCAACTTTTACAGCTTTTACAGGGCACTGTGGTAAAATGGATGTTTAATCTCAGTGTGACTCCCTGTTTAAAAATATAAAAAACATCAACACAAACACAGGATATGGGGTACACATGGTATGACATCATTACATACTAGGCCCTACTGCACCTGCACCTGCCTTCCAGCACCTTTCCAGCATCTGGTATTGACTCAACATGTTTGAGGTGGGGGATCAAGAAATGTTGTGGAAGAGGTGGCCGTTGAATGTATGATTCTGATATGTTCAGGTAAGTTCATTGTGTGTGTGTGGGGGCGCCAATGAGTGCATGCATAGTCTATAGTGGGTTTGAATATGAATGAGCAGCAGTGTTGTGATGTGTCCTATCCTGTCCTTGCAGAGTGATCTTCCTTGCCCTCATCACATGTCTCAGTGGCTCCTCCTTAGGAGGGATGGGGACACCACCATGGGCTGATTTCAAGGGGTTTACTGCTAACCCACCACAAAACATTGCTTGGGGCTTATTCTCCTTTCTCTGGATTGGTCCTGCCGTACATACCTAAGACACAGGCCTCTAATTGTCCCTAAAGTGTCTAAACAAACAGCTGGAGGCAGGGTTTCTCTCCTATAGAGCTCAATTTTTATGGAATGGTCTGCCTACCCATGTTTTTTATATTTTTATTTCACACCTTTATTTAGCTTAGGTAAAGCTGGTTGAGAACAAGTTCTCATTTGCAACTGCGACCTGGCCAAGATAAAAAGACATAGCAGTGTGAACAGACAACACAGATTTACACATGGAGTAAACAATTAAAACAATGTCAATAACACAGTAGAAAAAAAAGGGGGAGTCTATACAATGTGTGCAAAAGGCATGAGGAGGTAGGCGAATAATTACAATTTTGCAGATTAACACTGGAGTGATAATGATCAGATGGTCATGTACAGGTAGTAGAGATATTGGGTGTGCAAAAAAAGAGCAGAAAGTAAATTATATAAAAAACAGTATGGGGATGAGGTAGGTGAAAATGGGTGGGCTATTTACCAATAGACTATGTACAGCTGCAGCGATCGGTTAGCTGCTCAGATAGCTGATGTTTGAAGTTGGTGAGGGAGATAAAAGTCTCTAACTTCAGCGTTTTGCACTGTTCCAGTCACAGGCAGCAGAGTACTGGAACGAAAGGCGGCCAAATGAGGTGTTGGCTTTAGGGATGATCAGTGAGATACACCTGCTGGAGAGCGTGCTACGGATGGGTGTTGCCATCGTGACCAGTGAACTGAGATAAGGCGGAGCTTACCTATTATGGACTTGTAGATGACCTGGAGCCAGTGGGTCTGGCGACGAATATGTAGCGAGGGCCAGCCGACTAGAGCATACAAGTCACAGTGGTGGGTGGTATAAGGTGCTTTAGTGACAAAACGGATGGCACTGTGATAAACTGCATTCAGTTTGCTGAGTAGAGTGTTGGAAGCCATTTTGTAGATGACATCGCCGAAGTCGAGGATCGGTAGGATAGTCAGTTTTTCGATTGGAGATGTTTGATATGAGTCTGGAAGGAGAGTTTGCAGTCTAGCCAGACACCTAGGTACTTATAGATGTCCACATATTCAAGGTCGGAACCATCCAGGGTGGTGATGCTAGTCGGGCAAGCGGGTGCAGGCAGCGATCGGTTGAAAAGCATGCATTTGGTTTTACTAGCGTTTAAGAGCAGTTGGAGGCCACGGAAGGAGTGTTGTATGGCATTGAAGCTCGTTTGGAGGTTAGATAGCACAGTGTCCAATGACGGGCCGAAAGTATATAGAATGGTGTCGTCTGCGTAGAGGTGGATCAGGGAATCACCCGCAGCAAGAGCAACATCATTGATATATACAGAGAAAAGAGTCGGCCCGAGAATTGAACCCTGTGGCACCCCCATGGAGACTGCCAGAGGACCGGACAGCATGCCCTCCGATGTGACACACTGAACTCTGTCTGCAAAGTAATTGGTGAACCAGGCAAGGCAGTCATCCGAAAAACCGAGGCTATTGAGTCTGCCGATAAGAATATGGTGATTGACAGAGTCGAAAGCCTGGCAAGGTCGATGAAGACGGCTGCACAGTACTGTCTTTTATCGATGGCGGTTATGATATCGTTTAGTACCTTGAGTGTGGCTGAGGTGCACCGTGACCGGCTCGGAAACCAGATTGCACAGCGGAGAAGGCGTGTGATTAGAGATGGTCAGTGACCTGTTTGTTGACTTGGCTTGAAGACCTTAGATAGGCAGGGCAGGATGGATATAGGTCTGTAACAGTTTGGGTCCAGGGGTGTCTCCCCTTGAAGAGGGGATGACTGCGGCAGCTTTCAATCCTTGGGGATCTCAGACGAGATGAAAGAGAGGTTGAACAGGCTGGTAATAGGGGTTGCGAAATGGTGGCAGATAGTTTCAGAAATAGAGGGTCCAGATTGTCAAGCCCAGCTGATTTGTATGGGTCCAGGTTTTGCAGCTCTTTCAGAACATCTGCTATCTGGATTTGGGTAAAGGAGAACCTGGAGAGGCTTGGGCGAGGGATTGAAGCTTTGGCCGAATAAGAAGCCAGGCGGAAGGCATGGCCTGCCGTTGAGAAATGCTTATTGAAGTTTTCGATAATCATGGATTTATCAGTGGTGACCGTGTTACCTAGCCTCAGTGCAGTGGGCAGCTGGGAGGAGGTGCTCTTGTTCTCCATGGACTTCACAGTGTCCCAGAACTTTTGGAGTTGGAGCTACAGGATGCAAACTTCTGCCTGAAGAAGCTGGCCTTAGCTTTCCTGACTGACTGCGTGTATTGGTTCCTGACTTCCCTGAACAGTTGCATATCACGGGACTATTCGATGCTATTGCAGTCCGCCACAGGATGTTTTTTGTGCTGGTCGAGGGCAGTCAGGTCTGGGGTGAACCAAGGGCTGTATCTGTTCTTAGTTCTGCATTTTTTGAACGGAGCATGCTTATCTAAATGGTGAGGAAGTTATTTTTAAAGAATGACCAGGCATCCTCAACTGACGGGATGAGGTCAATGTCCTTCCAGGATACCCGGGCCAGGTCGATTAGAAAGGCCTGCTCACAGAAGTGTTTTAGGAGCGTTTGACAGTGATGAGGGGTGGTCGCTTGACTGCGGCTCCGTGGCGGATACAGGCAATGAGGCAGTGATCGCTGAGATCCTGGTTGAAGACAGCGGAGGTGTATTTGGAGGGCCAGTTGGTCAGGATGACGTCTATGAGGGTGCCCTTGTTTACAGAGTTAGGTTGTACCTGGTGGGTTCCTTTGATGATTTGTGTGAGATTGAGGGCATCTAGCTTAGATTGTAGGACTGCCAGGGTGTTAAGCATATCCCAGTTTAGGTCACCTAACAGAACAAACTCTGAAGCTAGATGGGGTATCAATTCACAAATGGTGTCCAGGCACAGCTGGGAGCTGAGGGGGTCGGTAGCAGGCGGCAAACAGTGAGAGACTTATTTCTGGAGAGAGTAATTTTCAAAATTAGTAGTTCTGAACTGTTTGGGTATGGACCTGAAAGTATGACATTACTTTGCAGGCTATCTCTACAGTAGACTGCAACTCCTCCCCCTTTGGCAGTTCTATCTTGACGGGAAAGATGTTATAGTTGGGTATGGAAATCTCTGAATTTTTGGTGGCCTTCCTGGAGCCAGGATTCAGACACGGTAAGGACATCAGGGTTAGGCAGAGTGTGCTAAAAGCAGTGAGTAAAACAAACTTAGGAGGAGGCTTCTGATGTTGACATGCATGAAACCAAGGCTTTTTCGATCACAGAAGTCAACAAATGAGGGTGCCTGGGGACATGCAGGGCCTGGGTTTACCTCCACATCACCCGCGGAACAGAGAAGGAGAGTATGAGGTGCAGCTAAAGGCTATCAAACTGGTCGCCTAGAGCGTTGGG
>NW_027033765.1:0-6779 GCF_034236695.1 Oncorhynchus nerka | reverse complement strand
AGATTGATTTTTTTCTCAGACTTTCGCCTGCAATATTTTTTTATTTATTTCACCTTTATTTAACCAGGTAGGCTAGTTGAGAACAAGTTCTCATTTGCAACTGCGACCTGGCCAAGATAAAGCATAGCAGTGTGAACAGACAACACAGAGTTACACATGGAGTAAACAATTAACAAGTCAATAACTGTAATGCTGCGGGTGTCGTGGGTGTGGAGTCAGACGCAGGAGACAGAGAGTGCAATGCTGTGCGTCTTTAATTGCACCAACGCACCACAGGGTACTCACAATAATGACGACCCCAAACACAGGGAATGAAAATGTACAACGGAAAAGTCACGACCAGGCACTAACCGTACCTCTACAACCAGAGCCGAAGGTTACACTGAAATAATCCCGCACAACAACCAGGCGGGCAGCTGTCTAATAAAGACAAACTAATCATACCTAAACAGGTGCTACCAATAAACATACAAGGAGGTGGAGGAAAGACAATCAGTGGCAGCTAATAGGCCGGTGATGACGACCGCCGCGCCACTCGTGACAGTACCCCCCTGACGGCTCACGCGGCGCCGACACCGACACTGGTGCCCCGGAGGACGAGTGCAGGGCGATCCGGATGGAGCGATGGAAATCCCCTCAACATGGATGGATCCAAGATGTCCCCACCGGTACCCAGCACCTCTCCTCCGGGCGTACCCTCCCAGTCCACAGTACTGCAGGCCCCTCACCCCGAGCGTCTTGAGTCCAGAATGGCCCGGATCGTGTCGCCGGGGACCCCTCGATGTCAGAGGGGGAGGGACCTCAGCACCTCACTGTCCTGCAGGGGACCAGCTACCACCCCGGCCTGAGGAGAGACACATGAAACGAGGGGTTAATACGATAATAGGAAGGGAGTTATGTCCCGATAACACACCTCGTTTATCCTCCTCAGGACTTTAAAGGGCCCTACACACTCTGGACCCAGCTTCCGGCAGGGACAGCGGAGAGTAGGTTTGGTCGAGGCCAGACCCTGTCCCCGGTACAAACACGGGGGCCTCACTGCCGGTGGCGGTCGCCTCCTCTTCTACCGTCCACTGCAAGCCTTGTGAGAATTCCTGGACGGCCCTTCGGAGTCTCCTTGGGACGCTGTACCCATTCCTCCACCGCAGGAGCCTCGGTCTGGCTCGGATGCCATGGTGCCAGGACCGGCTGGTACCCCCAACACACTGAAAAGGGACACGTTAGTAGAGGAGTGGCGTAGTGAGTTCTGAGCCATTTCAGCCCAGGGAATGTAGCGTGCCCACTCCCCTGGCCGATCCTGGCAATCGACCGCAGAAACCTGCCCACCTCCTGGATTCCTCTCTCCCCTGCCCATTACTCTCAGGGTGATAACCGGAGTCAGGCTGACAGAGACCCCCAAGCGTTCCATGAGCGCTCTCCCATACCCGAGACGTGAATTGGGGCCCCGATCAAGCGATGTCCTCCGGCACCCCGTAGTGCCGAAAGACATGGTGTGAATAACGCGCCTCCGCAGTCTGTAGGGCTGTAGGGATACCGGACGCGGGAGGAGGGGGACTTAGAGAACCGATCCACAATCACAAGAACCGTGGTGTTCCCCTGAGGCAATGGAAGATCGGTCCAGAAATCTGTGGACAGATGTGACCATGGCCGCTGTGGAACGGGGAGGGGTTGTAACTTCCCTCTAGGAAGGTGCCTAGGAGCCTTACTCTGGCGCACACTGAACAGGAGGAGACATAACCCTTAACGTCCTTAGCCAAGTAGACCACCAATACCTCCCCTGAAGGCTCCCCACTGTCCTCGTCACCCCAGGGTGACCCGAGGAGGTAGGACATGAGCCCACCGAATCAGCTTGTCCCGAACACCAAGCGGCACGTGCCTTCGCCCGCTGGACACTGAGGAGCGGGTTCAGCCCGTAGCATCGCTCGATATCCGAGTCCACCTCCCATACCACTGGTGCTACCAGCTTTGAGGCGGGAAGGATGGGAGCAGGTTCGGTGGACCCATCCTCCCGTGTCGTAAAGCGGGACAGTGCGTCAGCCCCTCGTTCTGGGAGCCCGGTCTATAAGACAAATGCTTGAACCGGGTGAAGAATATGGCCCACCTTGCCTGGCGTGGGTTAAGTCTCCTAGCTGCCCGAATATACTCCAGGTTCTGGTGGTCGGTCAGATGAGAAAAAGAGATTAGCCCCTCAAGCCAGTGTCTCCACACCTTCAGAGCTCTAACCACCGCTAGCAACTCCCCGTCCCCCACATCATAGTTACGCTCCGCTGGGCTGAGCTTCCTTGAGAAAAGAAAGCGCAGGCGGAGTTTTGGTGGCGTGCCCGGGCGCTGCGATAGCCACGGCACCCACCCCAGCCTGGACGCGTCCACACTCCACTATGAATGCTAGAGAGAGGTCCGGATGCGCCAACACGGGCGCATCAGTGAACAACGCCTTCAAGCTTGTTGGGCAGCTCCGTTAACTCTGCTGACCACTGCAACACTTTCGGGCCCCCTTCAGCAGTGAGGTAATGGGAGCCGCTATCTGGCCAAAACCCCGGATAAACCTCCGGTAGTAGTTGTAAAACCCAAAAACCGCTGCACCTCCTTTACCGTGGTTTGGGAGTCGGCCAATTACGCACGGCCCTAATGGGGTCGCCCTCCATCACTACCCCGAGGTGGAAATGCGATATCCCAGAAAGACGGCTCGTTTAGAGAACACGCATTTCTCAGCCTTGACGTATAGGTCATGCTCCAGCAGTCTACCAAGCACCTTGCGCACCAGAGACACATGCGCGACAGTGTAAGTGGCCGAGTAGATCAGAATGTCATCGATATAAACAACCACTCCCTGCCCGCACAGGTCCCTGAGAATCTCGCCTACAAAGGATTGAAAACGGCTGGAGCATTTTTTTAACCCATACGGCATGACGAGGTACTCATAGTGGCCTGATGTGGTACTAAATGCGGTTTTCCACTCGTCTCCCTTCCGAATACGCACCAGACTATACGCTCCTGAGATCCAGTTTTGTGAAGAACTGCGCTCCGTGGAATGATTCACCGCCGTAGCGATGAGAGGTAGAGGTAGCTATACCCCACTGTGATGGCGTTTTGACCTCTATAATCAATACACGGATTTGCAAAACCTCCCTCCTTTTTCCTCACAAAAAGAAACTCGAGAGACGGGTGAAATGGAGGGCCGAATGTACCCCTGTCCCAGCGACTCCGTGACATATGTCTCCATTGCCAACGTCTCCTCCTGGGACAGCGGGTACACGTGACTCTTAGGAAGCGCAGCGTCTACCTGGAGATCTATAAATACAATCCCTTCCCGGTCGATAAAGGTGGTAATTTAGTCGCTTTCACTTTACTGAAAGCGATTGCCATCGGCATACTCGGGGGGGGAATGCACCGTGGAACCTGGTCCTGGACTCTCCACCGACGTGGCACCGATGGAAACTCCCAAACACCTTCCAGAACACTCCTCTGACCACCCTGGAGAACCCCCTGTTTCCACGAAATTTTAGGATTGTGCCGGGCCAGCCAGGAGTCCCCAGCACCACTGGAAACGCAGGCGAATCAATAATAAAAAAACTGATACGCTCCCTATGATTCCCCTGCGTCACCATGTCCAGTGGGACCGTGTCTCTGACCATCCCTGACCTAATGGCCGGCTATTTATTTTTTTATTTTTATTTCACATATTTAACCAGGTAGGCTGAATTTGAGAACAAGTTCTCATTTGCAACTGCGACCTTCTGGCCAAGATAAAGCATAGCAGTGTGAACAGACAACACAGAGTTACACATGGAGTAAGCAATTAACAAGTCAATAACACAGTAGAAAAAAAAATGGGCAGTCTATATACAATGTGTGCAAAAGGCATGAGGTAGGCGAATAATACAATTTTGCAGATTAACACTGGGGTGATAAATGATCAGATGGTCATGTACAGGTAGAGATATTGGTGTGCAAAAGAGCAGAAAGGTAAATAAATAAATAAAATAAAAAAACAGTATAAAAACAGTATGGGGATGAGGTAGGTGAAAATGGGTGGGCTATTTACCAATAGACTATGTACAGCTGCAGCGATCGGTTAGCTGCTCGGATAGCTGATGTTTGAAGTTGGTGAGGGAGATAAAAGTCTCCAACTTCAGCGATTTTTGCAGTTCATTCCAGTCACAGGCAGCAGAGTACTGGAACGAAGGCGGCCAAATGAGGTGTTGGCTTTAGGGATGATCAGTGAGATACACCTGCTGGAGCGTGTGCTACGGATGGGTGTTGCCATCGTGACCAGTGAACTGAGATAAGGCGGAGCTTTACCTAGCATGGACTTGTAGATGACCTGGAGCCAGTGGGTCTGGCGACGAATATGTAGCGAGGGCCAGCCGACTAGAGCATACAAGTCGCAGTGGTGGGTGGTATAAGGTGCTTTGGTGACAAAACGGATGGCACTATGATAGACTGCATCCAGTTTGCTGAGTAGAGTGTTGGAAGCCATTTTGTAGATGACATCGCCGAAATCGAGGATCGGTAGGATAGTCAGTTTTACTAGGGTAAGCTTGGCGGCGTGAGTGAAGGAGGCTTTGTTGCGGAATAGAAAGCCGACTCTTGATTTGATTTTCGATTGGAGATGTTTGATGTGAGTCTGGAAGGAGAGTTTGCAGTCTAGCCAGACACCTAGGTACTTATAGATGTCCACATATTCAAGGTCGGAACCATCCAGGGTGGTGATGCTAGTCGGGCATGCGGGTGCAGGCAGCGATCGGTTGAAAAGCATGCATTTGGTTTTACTCGCGTTTAAGAGCAGTTGGAGGCCACGGAAGGAGTGCTGTATGGCATTGAAGCTCGTTTGGAGGTTAGATAGCACAGTGTCCAATGACGGGCCGAAAGTATATAGAATAGTGTCGTCTGCGTAGAGGTGGATCAGGGAATCGCCCGCAGCAAGAGCAACATCATTGATATATACAGAGAAAAGATCGGCCCGAGGTGAACCTGCGGCACCCCCATGAGAGACTGCCAGAGGACCGGACAGCATGCCGGACGGCATGCCGGACAGCATGCTATCTAGGGAGTGCACGGGAAAGGAGAATCTACTCGGCACCGGCGGAACCCTAATTTAAGGGCGAGTCCGCGATCCATAGGAGTTCCCAGCTGACGCCTGAATCGAAGCTAGCGCCCTATGCTGGGAAGGAGGAAAAAGTGAAGAAGAAAAAGGTTAAGACAAACATGTGGCCAACAGGGGTTCTGGGTGAGGGTTTGATGCAGGCCCTACCTGGGATGATCGAGAAGCGTTCCGCCTGCCATCTCTACTCCCAGACGGACCCCCAGCACCGATCAGACGTGTGTCCCTCCGACCACAGTTGGTGCAGGAAGGCCTCCTCCTCCGGTACCCCTCGGCGCAGCCCCTCCCAACTCCATCGGAATGGGAGCGGAGGGGCTGGGTGGTGGAACGCACAGGACCCTCTCTGAACGCCCGCGGGCAGCCAGCAGATTGTCCAGTCGAATGGACATGTCAATCCAGCTGATCCAGTGACAGAGTGGTGTCCCGACACGCTAACTCCCGGCGGGCGTCCTCTCGGAGACTACACCTGTAAAGTGGTCCATAAGGGCCCTGTCGTTCCACCCGAGATCCGGCTGCGCAAGGTCCGGGAACTCCAGCGCGTAATCCTGGGCGCTTTCCTCCTCTCCCTGCCTGAGATGAAAAAGTCGTTCCTCCCACCGCTCGGCCCGTCTAGAGGGTGATCCAGGCACGGCACGTGAAGCGGAGGAAAACTCTGGAGTAGTGCTCCAGCGCGCTGAGTCTGGGCCATTCCAGACTGCGTTCGCCCCACTCAGAGCACGACCCGTCGAGGAGCAGGAGATGAGGACACTCACACTCTCCGCTCTGAGAGATTGGGTCTATGAGTGGCCAGAGTATAGCTCCAGCTGAAGCAGAAAACCCTGGCAACCCGACGCCGGCTCCATCATACGCCCTCGGTGGCGTCAGGCCGGAGGGTGCTGGAGTCGGTAAGTGACGGGGAGTCCCCGGGGCCGTGGGTGCCGAGAGGTGGAGAGAGAGACCACTCCTCTCCCATCGGTCCATTCTCTCCGTTGCCGGTCCATCGTGGATCCGATCCGATGGAGAGCTTGGTGGTGTGGTGGAGAACCCCGTTCCTCCATCGATGGGAGAGGTTGGCTGCTGCTCACTGCTGACTCCATACAGTTTGATTTAGGTGCGGGATTCTGTAATGCTGCGGGTGTCGTGGGTGTGGAGGTCAGGCGCAGGAGAGCACAGAGTGCAATGCTGTGCGTCTTTAATTGCACCAACGCACCACAGGGTACTCACAATAGTAACGACCCCAAACACAGGGAATGCCGAAAATGTACAACGGAAAAGTCACACGACCAGGCACTAACACGTGCCTCTACAACAGAGCAGAAGGACACACTGAAATAATCCCGCACAACAACCAGGCTGCACTGTCCTAATAAAGACAAACTAATCATACCTAAGCAGGTGCTGCCAATAAACATACAAGGAGGGGAGGAAAAGACAATCAGTGGCAGCTAATAGGCCGGTGATGGCGAACGCCGAGCGCCACTCGTGGCAATAACACAGAAAAAAAAAAAAAAAGAAGAAAAAAGGGGGAGTCTATATACAATGTGTGCAAAAGGCATGAGGTAGGCGAATAATTACAATTTTGCAGATTAACACTGGAGTGATAAATGATCAGATGGTCGTGTACAGGTAGAGATATTGGTGTGCAAAAGAGCAGAAAAGTAAATAAATAAAAACAGTATGGGGATGAGGTAGGTAA
>NW_027033764.1:0-6777 GCF_034236695.1 Oncorhynchus nerka | reverse complement strand
TACCAGGTCAGGCCTCCCTACGTACTGCCCAGTACCAGGTCAGGCCTCCCTACGTACTGCCCAGTACCAGGTCAGGCCTCCCTACGTACTGCCCAGGACCAGGTCAGGCCTCCCTACGTACTGCCCAGTACCAGGTCAGGCCTCCCTACGTACTGCCCAGTACTAGGTCAGGCCTCCCTACGTACTGCCCAGTACCAGGTCAGGCCTCCATACGTACTGCCCAGTACTAGGTCAGGCCTCCCTACGTACTGCCCAGTACCAGGTCAGGCCTCCATACGTACTGCCCAGTACTAGGTCAGGCCTCCCTACGTACGGCCCAGTACCAGGTCAGGCCTCAATACGTACGGCCCAGTACCAGGTCAGGCCTCAATACGTACGGCCCAGTACCAGGTCAGGCCTCAATACGTACTGCCCAGTACTAGGTCAGGCCTCCCTACGTACTGCCCAGTACCAGGTCAGGCCTCCATAAGTACGGCCCAGTACCAGGTCAGGCCTCCCTACGTACTGCCCAGTACTAGGTCAGGCTCACGTACTGCCCAGCACCAGGTCAGCCTCCCTGCTACTGCCCAGTACCAGGTCAGGCCTCCCTACGTACTGCCCAGTACTAGGTCAGCCTCACCACGTACTCGCCCAGTACTAGGTCAGGCCTCAATACGTACTGCCCAGTACCAGGTCAGGCCTCCTACGTACGGCCCACCAGGTCAGCTCCCGCGCACGCCCAGTACCAGGTCAGGCTCTCCATGCACGCTCCAGTACCAGGTCAGGCCTCCCTACGTACTCCTGCCCAGTACCAGGTCAGGGCTCCTACGTACGGCCCAGTACCAGGTCAGGCCTCCCTACGGTACAGGTCAGGCCTCCCCTCATGCGGCCCAGTACCAGGTCAGGCCTCCCTCGCACTGCCCAGTACCAGGTCAGGCCTCCCTACGACGGCCCAGTACCAGGTCAGGCCTCCCCTACGTACGGCCTAGTGCAGGGTCAGGGCCTCCCTACGTGCGGCCCAGTGCCAGGTCAGGCCTCCCACGCACTGCCCAGTACTTAGGTCAGGCCTCTCCTACGTACTGCCCAGTACCAGGTCAGGCCTCCTAGTACGGCCCAGTACTAGGTCAGGCCTCCTCGTGCTGCCCAGTACTAGGTCAGGCCTTCCATGCTGCCCGGTACTAGGTCAGGCCTCCTGCGTGACTGCCCAGTACTAGGTCAGGCCTCATAAGTACTTGCTAGGTCAGGCCTCCATAAGTACTGCCCAGTACTAGGTCAGGCCCCCATAAGTACTGCCCAGTACTAGGTCAGCCTCCCTACGTACTGCCCAGTACTAGGTCAGGCCTCCATAAGTACTGCCCAGTACTAGATGGTTTGCCTGTATTAACATCGTGCCCAGGATCTAGGTAGGTCTATTCCATGTCCAGAGATTTGGCTGCTTGGTGCCCGGTGAAGCAGCCACGATGTTCTCGGTTGTTGCTTGAGGGGGCTCAGCCACGTGTTTGGTGCTGGTCATCCACGATATACTATCACTGTATTTATACTGTATACTGTATATCCACTGGTCATCTCATCACAATATACTATCACTGTATATCCACTGGTCATCCCGATATACTATCACTGTATATCCACTGGTCATCCCACGATATACTATCACTGTATATTTATACTGTATACCCACTGGTCATCCCACGATATTCGACGTTCTGGGTGATTAAAGGTGCTGAACTCCTCTGGTGTTGATGTTTTAACTGTGACTGCACCTCTGCCTCTACACCTGCTGCCTCTACACCTGCTGCCTCTACACCTGCTGCCTCTACACCTGCTGCCTCTGCACCTGCTGCCTCTACACCTGCTGCCTCTACACCTGCTACATACTGCTGTGGTTGGACGAGGCCTACATACTGCCTGCTGTGATTGGACAGGCCACACACCTGCTGTGATTGGACAGCCTATATACTGCCTCTACACCTGCTGTGATTTGACAGGCCTACATACTGCCTCTACACCTGCTGTGGTTGGACAGGCCTACATACTGCTGTGATTGGACAGGCCTACATGCACTGCTGTGGTTGGACAGGCCACATACTGCCTCGACACCTGCTGTGGTTAGGTGTAGCAGGACAGAGCCTCCCCATACTGCCTCTATACCCACAGTTGGACAGGCCCTACATACTGCTGTGGTTGGACAGGCCTACATACTGCTATGGTTGGACAGGCATACATACTGCCTCTATACCTGCTGTGGTTGGCCTACACATACTAACACCTCTATACCTGCACAGCCCTACTGCCCTCTATACCTGCTGTGGTTGAACAGCCCTACATACTGCCTCTACACCTGCTGTGGTTGGACAGGCCTACATACTGCTGTCTGGACAGGCCTGCATACTGCTGTGGTTGAGGCCTACATACTGCTGTGGTTGGACAGGCCTACATACTGCTGTGGTTGGACAGGCCTACATACTGCTGTGGTTGGACAGGCCTACATACTGCTGTGGTTGGACAGGCCTACATACCTGCTGGTTGGACAGGCCTACATACTGCCTCTATACCTGCTGTGGTTGAACAGCCCTACATACTGCTGTGGTTGGACAGGCCTACATACTGCCTCTATACCTGCTGTGGCTGGACAGGCCTACATACTGCCTCTACACCTGCTGTGGTTGGACAGGCCTACATACTGCCTCTACACCTGCTGTGGTTGGACAGGCCTACATACTGCTGGTTGGACAGGCCTACATACTGCCTCGACACCTGCTGTGGTTCGTGTAGCAGGACAGGCCACATACTGCCTCCTATACCTGCTGTGGTTGGACAGCCCTACATACTGCCTCTATACCTGCTGTGGTTGGACAGGCCTACATACTGCCTCTATACCTGCTGTGTGGACAGGCCTACATACTGCCTCTACACCTGCTGTGGTTGGACAGGCCACATACTGCCTCTACACCTGCTGTGGTTGGACAGGCCTACATACTGCTGTGTGGTTGGACAGGCCTACATACTGCCTCGACACCTGCTGTGGTTACGTGTAGCAGGACAGGCCTACATACTGCCTCTATACCTGCTGTGGTTGGACAGCCCTACATACTGCCTCTATACCTGCTGTGGTTGGACAGGCCTACATACTGCCTCTATACCTGCTGTGGTTGGACAGGCCTACATACTGCCTCTATACCTGCTGTGGTTGGACAGGCCTACATACTGCCTCTTACACCTGCTGTGGTTGGACAGGCCTACATACTGCCTCTACACCTGATGTGATTGGACAGGCCTATACCTGCCTCTACACCTGCTGTGGTTGGACAGGCCTACATACTCCGCTGTGGTTGGACAGGCCTACATACTGCTGTGGTTGGACAGGCCTACATACTGCCTCTACACCTGCTGTGGTTGGACAGGCCTACATATCAGCTGTGGTTGGACAGGCCTACATACTGCTGTGGTTGGACAGGCCTACATACTGGGCTGTGGTTGGACAGACCTACATACTGCTGTGGTTGGACAGGCCTACATACTGCTGTGGTTGGACAGGCCTACATACTGCTGTGGTTGGACAGGCCTACATACTGCTGTGGTTGGACAGGCCTACATACTGCCCTCTACACCTGCTGTGATTGACAGGCCTACATACTGCTGTGATTGGACAGGCCTACATACTGCTGTGATTGGACAGGCCTACATACTGCCTCTACACCTGCTGTGGTTGAACAGGCCTACATACTGCCAGACGGACAGGCCTACATACTGCTGTGTTGGACAGGCCTACATACTGCTGTGTGGTTGGACAGGCCTACATACTGCCTCTACACCTGCTGTGGTTGGACAGGCCTATACTGCTGTGGTTGGACAGGCCTACATACTGCTTTGTGGTTGGACAGGCCTACATACTGCTGTGGTTGACAGGCCTATATACTGCCTCTACACCTGCTGTGGTTGGACAGGGCCTATATACTGCCTCTACACCTGCTGTGGTTGGACAGGCCCACCACATACTGCTGTGATTGGACAGGCCTACATACTGCTGTGGTTGGACAGGCCACATACTGCTGTGGTTGGACAGGCCCTACATACTGCCTCTACACCTGCTGTGGTTGGACAGGCCTACATACTGCTGTGGTTGGACAGGCCTACATACTGTGGTTGGACAGGCCTACATACTGCTGTGGTTGGACAGGCCTACATACTGCTGTGGCTGGAGCCTACATACTGCTGTGGTTGGACAGGCCTACATACTGCCTCTACACCTGCTGTGATTGGACAGGCCTACATACTGCTGTGATTGGACAGGCCTACATACTGCTGTGATTGGACAGGCCTATATACTGCCTCTACACCTGCTGTGGTTGGACAGGCCTATATACTGCCTCTATACCTGCTGTGGTTGGACAGGCCTACATACTGCTGTGATTGGACAGGCCTATATACTGCCTCTATACCTGCTGTGGTTGGACAGGCCTATATACTGCCTCTATACCTGCTGTGGTTGGACAGGCCTACATACTGCTGTGATTGGACAGGCCTATATACTGCCTCTATACCTGCTGTGGTTGGACAGGCCTATATACTGCCTCTACACCTGCTGTGGTTGGACAGGCCTACATACTGCTGTGATTGGACAGGCCTACATACTGCTGTGGTTGGACAGGCCTACATACTGCCTCTACACCTGCTGTGGTTGGACAGGCCTACATACTGCCTCTACACCTGCTGTGGTTGGACAGGCCTACATACTGCCTCTACACCTGCTGTGGTTGGACAGGCCTACATACTGCCTCTACACCTGCTGTGGTTGGACAGGCCTACATACTGCCTCTACACCTGCTGTGGTTGGACAGGCCTACATACTGCCTCTACACCTGCTGTGGTTGGACAGGCCTACATACTGCCTCTACACCTGCTGTGGTTGGACAGGCCTACATACTGTACTATATCCTAGATAAAAGATGACATTGTGACGTGATTAAAGTCCATGACGTGATTTCGATCCCATTAAATGACATGTCTGTATCAACATTGTGAGTTGGATGGACTCTATGCCCAGATCAACCTGTGTTTGGGCAGAAAAGCCCTGCTAGATTTCAATCAGTACCACATTAGATGACATGTCACTGTTTGTTGATTTTCTGGCCCAACAGACGGATGACGTGGCTTTACCATCCTGGACGTGTAGTAAACAACATGAATGTCAGAGTGAATGCATTCTACACTACAGCCCCAACAGCCACGTCCACATGCATTAACGTGTCAGAGTGAATACATTCTACACTACAGCCCCAACAGCCACGTCCACATGCATTAACGTGTCAGAGTGAATACATTCTACACTACAGCCCCAACAGCCACGTCCACATGCATTAACGTGTCAGAGTGAATACATTCTACACTACAGCCCCAACAGCCACGTCCACATGCATTAACGTGTCAGAGTGAATACATTCTACACTACAGCCCCAACAGCCAGATCCAGATGCATTAACGTGTCAGGTGAATACATTCATTACAGCCCTTCTAACAACCGTCCACATGCATTAACGTGTCCAGGTGAATACATTCTACACTACAGCCCCAACAGCCACGTCCACATGCATTAACGTCAGAGTGAATACATCTCTACACTACAGCCCCAACAGCCACATGCATTAACGGCTGAGTGAATATATCTACACTACAGCCCCAACAGCCACATTCACATGATTAACGTGTCAGAGTGAATACATCTTACACCATATCCCTAACAGCTTACGTTTCTCCCACATGCATTAACGGTCAGAGTGGAATACATCCTACACTATATCCTAACAGCCACGCCCACATGCATTAACGCGGTCAGAGTGAATACATTCTACACTACAGCCCCAACAGCCACATGCATTAACGTGTCAGAGTGAATACATTCTACACTACAGCCCCAACAGCCACGTCCACATGCATTAACGTGTCAGAGTGAATACATTCTACACTACAGCCCCAACAGCCACGTCCACATGCATTAACGTGTCAGAGTGAATACATTCTACACTACAGCCCCAACAGCCACGTCCACATGCATTAACGTGTCAGAGTGAATACATTCTACACTACAGCCCCAACAGCCACGTCCACATGCATTAACGTGTCAGAGTGAATACATTCTACACTACAGCCCCAACAGCCACATGCATTAACGTGTCAGAGTGAATACATTCTACACTACAGCCCCAACAGCCACGTCCACATGCATTAATGTGAATGAACACGACGGTCCAATGATGACTACAGGGAATATTCAATCAAACCACGGCCACGGTAATGTTCACTGTATCTTCATTTACACAACTACAGTACTGCCAAGCACTGTGCGCGCGCACACACACACACACACACACACACACACACACACACACACACACACACACACACACACACACACCACACAGACCCACACACAGACCCACACACAGACCCACACACAGATCCACACACACACACAGACCCACACCCACACACATATACACACACACACACACACACACACACAGGAAGTGTAGGTGTCCTACATTTGACAGGAGTCCACCTGTTAATTTTTACAGAGTTCAAATAACATTCTGCTATTTTATTTAAAAACATTACACGTTTAAAATACTGTAGGCCCAATATGTGTCAGTATGCAACTGTACAAATTCTGTACTGCTTGTTAGATTGAATTTCAACTACTCCCACACACAGAGTTGGCTGGATGTGAAATAACCACAAGCTGTAAACAAATGCCATCTATTCATGAGAGAAAATAGCCGGGGAAACTGTGACGTGGTA
>NW_027033763.1:0-6777 GCF_034236695.1 Oncorhynchus nerka | reverse complement strand
TTGTTTCTGGCCATTTTGAGCCTGTAATTGAACCCACAAATGCTGATGATCCAGATACTCATGTAGTCTAAAGGCCAGTTTTATTGCTTCTTTAATCAGAACAGTTTTCAGCTGTGCTAACAATTGCAAAAGGGTTTTCTGTAATGATCAATTAGCCTTTAAAATGATACTTTAGATTAGCTAACAATAACGTACATTGGAACACAGGAGTGATGGTTGCTGATCATGGCCTCTTGTACGCATATGTAGATATTCCATTAAACAAATCTGCCGTTTTCCAGCTACAATAGTCATTTACAACATTAACAATGTCTACACTGTATTTCTGATCAATTTGATGTTCTTTAAATGGACAAAAGTAGCTTTCTTTCATAAACAAGACATTTCTAAGTGACCCCAAACTTTGAATGGTAGTGTGTGTCGCACGGAAAAAAATCATTGTAGTAACCATTAGAGAAAACGACTGATCCCACATGAGAACACAGTCAGAGCCCTCCATTTTTTTTTTTACCAGACTGGATGAAAATGTAATTGAATCAAATCTATTGAAGACTGGGTTTTAAAGCAGTAAAACTGTTCAGCAAGAACAGCCCATCAAATAAACATTGAGGAACACTGTCCCCACTTCATAAGGGTACGACGTGTTGTAGGTGTACGTGGGCTTGGCTGGCAATGTCATATACCACGCTCCTCACATTCTGTTCCCGGCTTCCTCGGATGAAGTCCTCCTGGGAGGCTCTGTGCTGGTGGTGACACACACCTTGTTCACACCACTTATTCACACAGGAGAGATTTGTTCTTCAAACCACTAATCTAGCCGAGCTAACCAATTGCTCATGCTGAGAGCATATGGCCTCTAAATGGGGCTTAATAAAGTGAAGCTCCCGATAATGATCTTCATTATTCACGGCATGTATAGCTATTGTCAGATCTCAGTTCTTTCTCCTTTAAACTGTTGGCCTCAGGTCAGCCCCTGATAGACAGAAGTTGTTTAGAAACTGAGTAGAAGTCTGGATGATTTGACTGCAAAAATATATATATATATATATATATATATATATAAAAAAATGGGTAATCTGAATCTTATTACACAAATAAGGAGTTTAGTTTGATATAGTTTAACAATAATATGAGGACAAGGAGTTTTGTATTGCCCAAAAACACAAGGCAGTCGGTGTCTGTAGACATGCTGCTACACATGTTAGCTTGACAAACTAAACAATCAAGTCAGGGAACTTCAATACTATTTGAATGCAATGAAGCTTGGTATTGCAAGTTATTAGCTCAGCAGAAGCTGTTGTCAAGCAATGGGAGCAACAACAAAGCACAAACATACAGAGGGTCCAATGCCAAAGCCTGTATAAAATGTAACATCACCACAGACAAGAGGCTGCAGTAGTTAAACCCTGACACCAACAGTCCCTTCTGCTTCCACCAGAGCAATTAGAACATGACCGGATGAAAATAATTGGGAAATTGCAAAGCACTCACTGTCCCTTAATGACACAGAAAGTGAGAAAACCACCAGGCTTTAGCGAGCTTTAATGTGGGGGGTGAATCATAGATGGACTGTAGGGGAACTCTAGGGAGCTTCAATTGTGCTCAGAACTAGACCTTTGATGTTACAATAGCGCCCCCAGGTGCCAAAACAATAGTGATAGGCAAATGACCTGGAGGCCTCCACAAACCTGACGAGGTCACTAATGTCACACTCCACTGGACTAGTAGCGGTAAAAACATCTCCTGATGTCACATCATAAACCAGCTGCACACAGTCCTCTGTCACTCCAGCTGTGGCTCAGAGGCCTTGTCGACAGATGGATAAGACAAAGCTGTGAATTTGACTTGTAACTACAGCCAGTGCATTTGTCATGGGGCTTCATTATAACTGTGCCTCTGGCATACTTCATTTGGAGTAGTGACACACTCCCTCACTGTGTTGATAATGCCAAACCGGTCTAGCAGGAATATCATGTGACATAAAGGCCTGAGATAGATCAGGAATGGCATCCATCTGTACCAAACGTCACTAGCAGGAGTGTCATCATTTTGATACCTCTGCAGATATGGTCACTCACCAGCATGCAGATGTCCATAGGTAGGTAGACTTTGCGTCTGCTGTTGTTGTAGGGCGTGGCTCTTAGGCACATCACGATCCCCTGGGCCTTACCAATATGGCTGGCAGCATGATCAGCATGGACATCTTTCACACCTGGACAAAAACACCACACACAAAGGGAATCAGAGAAGGCAGAAAATAACTAAAGTTAAAACATTGCACCCCTTTTTAAAACATTTTTTTTTAACTATTGTATTAAATACACTTTGTCTAGGTACAAGAAGAATTTGTCTTCTAGTTTACCTCAAACATAGTTACTGTTTTTGATTGACTAGGGCCATGCTAAAAACCTTAAGCAGACACTGTTCTCTTGTATACATCATTTATCACAACAATGAAGTGCACACACTTTGATATTAATAACTGGGAAATGCTTTCATGCTGAGTGCCCAGTACTTGAAACAGGTTGAGGCTTTGAGTCAGATGTCTCTTCTAGTCAATTAGACTGGAACAAGTGTGACAGGTTCCTTTGCAGAGGGGGACAATATAATGACATTCCACAGAAAAGAACATGCAAATGATTGACAGAAACGCTATGTACTTGCGATGCAGAAATGCCACTTAATTAATCGCGCGAATACAGCTGACCTTCTTCTAAGTCTCCCTCTCAAGTCATAAACAATCTGCATAAGTAATCATTGGGTTTTGTATTCAAGGCATTCAGGAAAGTATACAGACCCCTTGATTTGCCACATTTTGTTACGTTACAGCCTTATTCTAAAATTGATTAAATTGTTGTTTTTTCCTCAATCTACACACAATACCCCATACTGATAAAGCAAATAAAGGTTTTCAGAAATGTTTGATGTAAATGTAATATTTCATAAGTATTCAGACCCTTTACGCAGTACTTTGTTGAAGAACCTTTGGCAGCGATTACAGCCTCTAATCTACCGATTAGCAGCACAACTATTACACTCAACTGAACGACTTGATTAGTGTAGTGTTAGCTAGCTACATAGTTGTCTTTGCTGTCTTCGTACCCAAGATAATTGTGTAGTTTAGAGTGTGTAGTTTTATGTCGTCCTTAACATAGGAGACTCTGCTAGCTAGCCAACAGCTAGCCAACGTCTACCGAACAGAACTTCTGCACTCAACAACGGTCGCATTTCGCCCGCTCCACAGGTAGTATCACATTTTTCATTTCATTTCATTACAGTACAACGGCTTGATTTGTTTGATCGTAGCTGGCTACATAGCTAGCTACACAGCCGTCTTTTGTATCAAAGATAATTGTGTAGCCTAGAGCGATTTCCTGAGTTAGTTAGCCAGCTATTGTCGTTCTTTTAACGCAACGTAAGTAATCAACACTGCTAGCTAGCCAGCTAGCCCGAATAGCACAGTAGAAACTATTACACTCAACGGAACGACTTGATTAGTGTAGTGTCAACAACGCAGCCAATGCCTACTTAGTCAACAACGCAGCCTCTGCCAGCTAGCCTACTTCAGCAGTACTGTACCATTTTAATCATTTTAGTCAATAAGATTCTTTACGTAAGCTTAACTCTCTGAACACTCGTGACGTGTAGTCCACTTGTCATTCCAATCTCCTTTGCATTAGCGTAGCCTCTTGTGTAGCCTGTCAACTATGTGTCTGTCTATCCCTGTTCTCTCCTCTCTGCACAGACCATACAAACGCTCCACACCGCGTGGCCGCTGCCACCCTAATCTGGTGGTCCCAGCGCGCACGACCCACGTGGAGTTCCAGGTCTCCGGTAGCCTCTGGAACTGCCGATCTGCGGCCAACAAGGCAGAGTTCATCTCCGCCTATGTCTCCCTCCAGTCCCTCGACTTCTTGGCACTGACGGAAACATGGATCACCACAGACAACACTGCTACTCCTACTGCTCTCTCTTCGTCTGCCACGTGTTCTCGCACACCCGAGAGCTTCTGGTCAGCGGGGTGGTGGCACCTGGGATCCTCATCTCTCCCAAGTGGTCATTCTCTCTTTCTCCCTTACCCATCTGTCTATCGCCTCCTTTGAATTCCATGCTGTCACAGTTACCAGCCCTTTCAAGCTTAACATCCTTATCATTTATCGCCTCCAGGTTCCTCGGAGAGTTCATCAATGAGCTTGATGCCTTGATAAGCTCCTTTCCTGAGGACGCTCACCTCTCACAGTTCTGGGCGACTTTAACCTCCCCACGCCTACCTTTGACTCATTCCTCTCTGCCTCCTTCTTTTTTCCACTCCTCTCCCTCTTTTGACCTCACCCTCTCACCTTCCCCCCTACTCACAAGGCAGGAAATACGCTCGACCTCATCTTTACTAGATGCTGTTCTTCCACTAACCTCGTTGCAACTCCCCTCCAAGTCTCCGACCACTACCTTGTATCCTTTTCCCTCTCGCTCTCATCCAACACTTCCCACACTGCCCCTACTCGGATGGTATCGCGCCGTCCCAACCTTCGCTCTCTCTCCCGCTACTCTCTCCTCTTCCATCCTATCATCTCTTCCCTCTGCTCAAACCTTCTCCAGCCTATCTCCTGATTCTGCCTCCTCAACCCTCTCTCCTCCCTTTCTGCATCCTTTGACTCTCTATGTCCCCCTATCCTCCAGGCCGGCTCGGGTCCCTCCTCCCGCCTCCGTGGCTCGACTTGACTCATTTGCGAGCTCACAGAACAGGGCTCCGGGCAGCCGAGCGGAAATGGAGGAAAACTTCGCCTCCCTGCGGACCTGACATCCTTTCACTCCCTCCTCTCTACATTTTCCTTCTCTCTCTGCTGCTAAAGCCACTTTCTACCACTCTAAATTCCAAGCATCTGCCTCTAAACCCTAGGAAGCTCTTTGCAACCTTCTCCTCCCTCCTGAATCCTCCTCCCCCTCCCCCCCTCCTCCTCTCTGCAGATGACTTCGCCAACCATTTTGAAAAAGAAGGTCGACGATCCCCATCCTCGCTTGTTGCTTCAACCACACCGCTGGTTCTGCCTACACTGCCCTACTCCTGTGCTCTGACCTCTTTCTCCCTCTCCAGATGAAATCTCAAGGGTTTTGGTGACGGCCGGGCCGCCCTACAACCTGCCCGCTTGACCCTATCCTCCTCTCTTCTCCAGACCATTTCCGAGAGACCTCCTCCCTTACCCTCACCTCGCTCATCAACTCATCCCTGACCGCGCTACGTCCCCTTCCGTCTTCAAGAGAGCCAGAGTTGCACCCCTTCTGAAAAACCTACACTCGATCCCCCTCCCATGTCAACAACTACAGACCAGATCCCTTCTTTCTTTTCTCCAAAACTCTTTGAACGTGCCGGCCCTTGGCCAGCTCTCCCGCTATCTCTCTCAGAATGACCTTTCTTGATCCAAATCAGTCAGGTTTCAAGACTAGTCATTCAACTGAGACTGCTCTTCTCTGTATCACGGAGGCGTCCGCACTGCCAGCTAATCCCCTCCTCTGCTCTTATCCTTCTAGACCTATCGGCTGCCTTCGATACTGTGAACCATCAGATCCTCCTCTCCACCCTCTCCGAGTTGGGCATCTCCGGCGCGGCCCACGCTTAGATTGCGTCCTACCTGACAGGTCGCTCCTACCAGGTGGCGTGGCGAGAATCCGTCTCCACACCACGTGCTCTCACCACTGGTGTCCCCCAGGGCTCTGTTCTAGGCCCTCTCCTATTCTCGCTATACACCAAGTCACTTGGCTCTGTCATAACCTCACATGGTCTCTCCTATCATTGCTATGCAGACGACACACAATTAATCTTCTCCTTTCCCCTTCTGATGACCAGGTGGCGAATCGCATCTCTGCATGTCTGGCAGACATATCCGTGTGGATGACGGATCACCACCTCAAGCTGAACCTCGGCAAGACGGAGCTGCTCTTCCTCCCGGGAAGGACTGCCCGTTCCATGATCTCGCCATCACGGTTGACAACTCCATTGTGTCCTCCTCCCAGAGCGCTAAGAACCTTGGCGTGATCCTGGACAACACCCTGTCGTTCTCAACTAACATCAAGGCGGTGGCCCGTTCCTGTAGGTTCATGCTCTACAACATCCGCCAGGTACGACCCTGCCTCACACAGGAAGCGGCGCAGGTCCTAATCCAGGCACTTGTCATCTCCCGTCTGGATTACTGCAACTCGCTGTTGGCTGGGCTCCCTGCCTGTGCCATTAAACCCCTACAACTCATCCAGAACGCCGCAGCCCGTCTGGTGTTCAACCTTCCCAAGTTCTCTCACGTCACCCCGCTCCTCCGCTCCCTCCACTGGCTTCCAGTTGAAGCTCGCATCCGCTACAAGACCATGGTGCTTGCCTACGGAGCTGTGAGGGGAACGGCACCTCAGTACCTCCAGGCTCTGATCAGGCCCTACACCCAAACAAGGGCACTGCGTTCATCCACCTCTGGCCTGCTCGCCTCCCTACCACTGAGGAAGTACAGTTCCCGCTCAGCCCAGTCAAAACTGTTCGCTGCTCTGGCCCCCAATGGTGGAACAAACTCCCTCACGACGCCAGGACAGCGGAGTCAATCACCACCTTCCGGAGACACCTGAAACCCCACCTCTTTAAGGAATACCTAGGATAGGATAAAGTAATCCCTCTCACCCCCTCCCCCTGAAAAGATTTAGATGCACTACTGTTCCACTGGAGGTCATAAGGTGAATGCACCAATTTGTAAGTCGCTCTGGATAAGAGCGTCTGCTAAATGACTTAAATGTAATGTAAAT
>NW_027033762.1:0-6775 GCF_034236695.1 Oncorhynchus nerka | reverse complement strand
CCTACAGGATGATGTTAATAAATTCACCAACAGGATGATGTTAATAAATCTCACCAACAGGATGATGTTAATAAATTCACCAACAGGATGATGTTAATAAATTCACCAACAGGATGATGTTAATAAATCTCACCAACAGGATGATGTTAATAAATTCACCAACAGGATGATGTTAATAAATTCTTACCAACAGGATGATGTTAATAAATTCACCAACAGGATGATGTTAATAAATTCACCTACAGGATGATGTTAATAAATTCACCAACAGGATGATGTTAATAAATTCACCAACAGGATGATGTTAATAAATTCACCAACAGGATGATGTTAATAAATTCACCAACAGGATGATGTTAATAAATTCACCAACAGGATGATGTTAATAACTTCACCTACTGGATGATGTTAATAAATTCACCTACAGGATGATGTTAATAAATTCACCAACAGGATGATGTTAATAAATTCACCAACAGGATGATGTTAATAAATTCACCAACAGGATGATGTTAATAAATTCACCAACAGGATGATGTTAATAAATTCATGACGTCACCAACAGGATGATGTTAATAAATTCACCAACAGGATGATGTTAATAAATTCACCAACAGGATGATGTTAATAAATTCATGACTTCACCAACAGGATGATGTTAATAAATTCACCAACAGGATGATGTTAATAAATTCACCAACAGGATGATGTTAATAAATTCACCTACAGGATGATGTTAATAAATTCAGCAACAGGATGATGTTAATAAATTCACCAACAGGATGATGTTAATAAATTCACCAACAGGACAGGATTATGTTAATAAATCATCAACAGGATGATGTTAATAAATTCACCACAGATGATGTTAATAAATTTACTAATATAGACAGACGATGCTAATAAATTCACCAACAGGACGATGTTAATAAATTCAAGACTTCAATTAACAGGATGATGTTAATAAATTCACTAACAGGATGATGTTAATAAATTCACCAACAGGATGAGGTTAATAAATTCACCAACAGGACAGGATGATGTTAATAAATTCACCAACAGGATGATGCTAATAACCATGATCACCAACAGGATGATGTTAATAAAATTCACCAACAGGATGATGTTAATAAATTCACTAACAGGATGATGTTAATAAATTTACCAACAGGATGATGTTAATAAATTCAAACAGGATGATGTTAATAAATTCATGACCAACAGGATGATGCTAATAAATTCACCAACAGGTGGATGATGCTAATAAATTCACTAACAGGATGAGGTTACAACACCAACAGGACAGATGATGTTAATAAATTCACCAACAGGGATGATGTTAATAAATTCACCAACAGGATGATGTTGCATTTAAATTCATGACTTCACTAACAGGATGATGTTAATAAATTCACCAACAGGATGATGTTAATAAATTCATGACTTCACCAACAGGATGATGTTAATAAATTCAACAACAGGATGATGTTAATAAATTCACCTACAGGATGATGTTAATAAATTCACCTACAGGATGATGTTAATAAATTCAGCAACAGGATGATGTTAATAAATTCACCAACAGGATGATGTTAATAAATTCACCAACAGGATGATGTTAATAAATTCACCAACAGGATGATGTTAATAAATTCACCAACAGGATGATGTTAATAAATTCACCAACAGGATGATGTTAATAAATTCACCAACAGGATGATGTTAATAAATTCACCAACAGGATGATGTTAATAACTTCACCTACTGGATGATGTTAATAAATTCCCCTACAGGATGATGTTAATAAATTCACCAACAGGATGAAGTTAATAAATTCACCAACAGGATGATGTTAATAAATTCACCAACAGGATGATGTTAATAAATTCACCAACAGGATGATGTTAATAAATTCATGACGTCACCAACAGGATGATGTTAATAAATTCACCAACAGGATGATGTTAATAAATTCACCAACAGGATGATGTTAATAAATTCATGACTTCACCAACAGGATGATGTTAATAACTTCACCTACAGGATGATGTTAATAAATTCACCAACAGGATGATGTTAATAAATTCATGACTTCACCAACAGGATGATGTTAATAAATTCACCAACAGGATGATGTTAATAAATTCACCTACAGGATGATGTTAATAAATTCACCTACAGGATGATGTTAATAAATTCAGCAACAGGATGATGTTAATAAATTCACCAACAGGATGATGTTAATAAATTCACCTACAGGATGATGTTAATAAATTCACCAACAGGATGATGTTAATAAATTCACCAACAGGATGATGTTAATAAATTCACCAACAGGATGATGTTAATAAATTCACCAACAGGATGATGTTAATAAATTCACCTACAGGATGATGTTAATAAATTCACCAACAGGATGATGTTAATAAATTCACCAACAGGATGATGTTAATAAATTCACCAACAGGATGATGTTAATAAATTCACCAACAGGATGATGTTAATAAATTCACCAACAGGATGATGTTAATAAATTCACCTAACAGGATGATGTTAATAAATTCACCTACAGGATGATGTTAATAAATTCACCAACAGGATGATGTTAATAAATTCACCAACAGGATGATGTTAATAAATTCACCAACAGGATGATGTTAATAAATTCACCAACAGGATGATGTTAATAAATTCACCAACAGGATGATGTTAATAAATTCACCTACAGGATGATGTTAATAAATTCACCAACAGGATGATGTTAATAAATTCACCAACAGGATGATGTTAATAAATTCACCAACAGGATGATGTTAATAAATTCACCAACAGGATGATGTTAATAAATTCACCAACAGGATGATGTTAATAAATTCACCAACAGGATGATGTTAATAAATTCACCAACAGGATGATGTTAATAAATTCACCAACAGGATGATGTTAATAAATTCACCAACAGGATGATGTTAATAAATTCACCAACAGGATGATGTTAATAAATTCACCAACAGGATGATGTTAATAAATTCACCAACAGGATGATGTTAATAAATTCACCAACAGGATGATGTTAATAAATTCACCAACAGGATGATGTTAATAAATTCACCTACAGGATGATGTTAATAAATTCACCAACAGGATGATGTTAATAAATTCACCAACAGGATGATGTTAATAAATTCACCAACAGGATGATGTTAATAAATTCACCAACAGGATGATGTTAATAAATATCACCAACAGGATGATGCTTAATAAATTCACCAACAGGATGATGTTAATAAATTCACCAACAGGATGATGTTAATAAATTCATGACTTCACCAACAGGATGATGTTAATAAATTCACCAACAGGATGATGTTAATAAATTCACCTACAGGATGATGTTAATAAATTCACCAACAGGATGATGTTAATAAATTCACCAACAGGATGATGTTAATAAATTCACCAACAGGATGATGTTAATAAATTCACCAACAGGACAGGATGATGTTAATAAATTCACCAACAGGATGATGTTAATAAATTCACCAACAGGATGATGTTAATAAATTCACCAACAGGATGATGTTAATAAATTCACCAACAGGATGATGTTAATAAATTCATGACTTCACCAACAGGATGATGTTAATAAATTCACCAACAGGATGATGTTAATAAATTCACCAACAGGATGAGGTTAATAAATTCACCAACAGGACAGGATGATGTTAATAAATTCACCAACAGGATGATGTTAATAAATTCACCAACAGGATGATGTTAATAAATTCACCAACAGGATGATGTTAATAAATTCACCTACAGGATGATGTTAATAAATTCACCAACAGGATGATGTTAATAAATTCACCAACAGGATGATGTTAATAAATTCACCAACAGGATGATGTTAATAAATTCACCAACAGGATGATGTTAATAAATTCACCAACAGGATGATGTTAATAAATTCATGATCACCAACAGGATGATGTTAATAAATTCACCAACAGGATGATGTTAATAAATTCACCAACAGGATGATGTTAATAAATTCATGACTTCACCAACAGGATGATGTTAATAAATTCACCAACAGGATGATGTTAATAAATTCATGACTACCAACAGGATGATGTTAATAAATTCACCAACAGGATGATGTTAATAAATTCACCTACAGGATGATGTTAATAAATTCACTCTACAGGATGATGTTAATAAATTCAGCCAACAGGATGATGTTAATAAATTCACCAACAGGATGATGTTAATAAATTCACCAACAGGATGATGTTAATAAATTCACCAACAGGATGATGTTAATAAATTCACCAACAGGATGATGTTAATAAATTCACCAACAGGATGATGTTAATAAATTCACCTAACAGGATGATGTTAATAAAATTCACCAACAGGATGATGTTAATAAATTCACCAACAGGATGATAGTTAATAAATTCACCTAACAGGATGATGTTAATAATTCACCAACAGGATGATGTTAATAAATTCATGACTACCAACAGGATGATGTTAATAAATTCACCAACAGGATGATGTTAATAAATTCACTCAACAGGATGATGTTAATAAATTCATGACTTCACCAACAGGATGATGTTAATAACACTCGGATGATGTTAATAAATTCACTCAACAGGATGATGTTAATAAATTCATGACTTCACCAACAGGATGATGTTAATAAATTCACCAACAGGATGATGTTAATAAATTCACCTACAGGATGATGTTAATAAATTCACCTACAGGATGATGTTAATAAATTCACCAACAGGATGATGTTAATAAATTCAGCCAACAGGATGATGTTAATAAATTCACCTAACAGGATGATGTTAATAAATTCACCAACAGGATGATGTTAATAAATTCACCAACAGGATGATGTTAATAAATTCACCAACAGGATGATGTTAATAAATTCACCAACAGGATGATGTTAATAAATTCACCAACAGGATGATGTTAATAAATTCACCTAACAGGATGATGTTAATAAATTCACCAACAGGATGATGTTAATAAATTCACCAACAGGATGATGTTAATAAATTCACCAACAGGATGATGTTAATAAATTCACCAACAGGATGATGTTAATAAACTTCACCAACAGGATGATGTTAATAAATTCTACCCAACAGGATGATGTTAATAAATTCACCAACAGGATGATGTTAATAAATTCACCAACAGGATGATGTTAATAAATTCACCAACAGGATGATGTTAATAAATTCACCAACAGGATGATGTTAATAAATTCACCAACAGGATGATGTTAATAAATTCACCTACGGATGATGTTAATAAATTCACCTACAGGATGATGTTAATAAATTCACCAACAGGATGATGTTAATAAATTCACCAACAGGATGATGTTAATAAATTCACCAACAGGATGATGTTAATAAATTCACCAACAGGATGATGTTAATAAATCAATTCACCAACAGGATGATGTTAATAAATTCACCAACAGGATGATGTTAATAAATTCACCAACAGGATGATGTTAATAAATTCATGACTTCACCAACAGGATGATGTTAATAAACATTCACCAACAGGATGATGTTAATAAATTCACCTACAGGATGATGTTAATAAATTCACCTACAGGATGATGTTAATAAATTCACCAACAGGATGATGTTAATAAATTCACCAACAGGATGATGTTAATAAATTCAATGACGAATTCACCAACAGGATGATGTTAATAAATTCATGACCACCAACAGGATGATGTTAATAAATTCACCAACAGGATGATGTTAATAATTCATGACTTCACCAACAGGATGATGTTAATAAATTCACACCAACAGGATGATGTTAATAAATTCACCTACAGGATGATGTTAATAAATTCACCAACAGGATGATGTTAATAAATTCACCAACAGGATGATGTTAATAAATTCACCAACAGGATGATGTTAATAAATTCACCAACAGGATGATGTTAATAAATTCACCTACAGGATGATGTTAATAAATTCACCACACAGGATGATGTTAATAAATTCACCAACAGGATGATGTTAATAAATTCACCTACAGGATGATGTTAATAAATTCCACCAACAGGATGATGTTAATAAATTCACCAACAGGATGATGTTAATAAATTCACCAACAGGATGATGTTAATAAATTCACCAACAGGATGATGTTAATAAATTCACCAACAGGATGATGTTAATAAATTCACCAACAGGATGATGTTAATAAATTCACCAACAGGATGATGTTAATAAATTCACCAACAGGATGATGTTAATAAAGTTCACCAACAGGATGATGTTAATAAATTCACCAACAGGATGATGTTAATAAATTCACCAACAGGATGATGTTACAATAAATGGGTCACCAACAGGATGATGTTTAATAAATTCACCAACAGGATGATGTTAATAAATTCACCAACAGGATGATGTTAATAAATTCACCAACAGGATGATGTTAATAAATTCACCAACAGTGATATGTTAATAAATCTAGCGATCACCTAAATGTGATGATGTTAATAAATTCATGACTTCACCAACAGGATGATGTTAATAAATTCATGACTTCAGCCAACAGGATGTGATGTTAATAGATTCACCTACTGGGATGATGTTAATAAATTCATGATTTCACTAACAGGATGATGTTAATAAATTCAACAGGATGATGTTAATAAATCACCAACAGGATGATGTTAATAAATTCACCAACAGATGATGTTAATAAA